>NW_010521051.1:168766-215490 GCF_000687285.1 Phaethon lepturus
TGAAGATGGCAGAAAAAAACAGAAGAAGAGTGTCTTTTCCATGGGAACTGCTTAACAGAAGGTATTTTGTGGTTTTTTTTTCCCCACAAAATTTGAAAAAAAATGTAATACACACTGACATTTGGTACTGGCATTTCAAGACACTGAATGTCTTTACTTCTAACCTCTCCCTTTCTTTTTTTTCCTCTCTAGAACCAAAAGCATTCAGTAATACTTTTTAAAAATCAACTTGTCTTCAGAGTTAGCCTGTCAAAAGGAAAAATTAATAAAAGAAAAAATTTATAGTAGTCATATACTTGCATTCAGTGGCAAGAACAGACAAGCAGAAAGAAATGGATATAGTCAAACTTTGAAATAAAGAAATCAGATTTAGAAAAGGAAATTAAATCCATTTAAACCAATTATTTGGAAGCATGAACATGTAAAATAACTTTGTGAAGCAAAATTTTAGTTTAAAGTTTATCACTGAAAACTTTAATTGAAACCATTTTCTGTATCAAAACACCATTTCATAAAATTTCATTCCAGGGGGAAATATTTCCAAGCAGTTCTCCTTTTTAAAGTACTTTAAATGAACATTACCATCATTTTGGTGATCCTGTGAACCAGAGAGCAGTATGTGTACAATTACATGTTCCATTACTTGCAACAATTTCTCTGTTTGCTGGGCATCACGCAAGCTATGCAAGTGAACTAAATGTTACACTGAATTTTTTTTCTTTCAGTCAGAGGTTTTAAACATGCTCCTGGCCACTGACATAATTTTTCCTGTCACCTTTCCATTACTTTAGAATGCGGATTCTTTCTCTTGCACCCTGCTCCTTCATCCCCACCCCAGGCAAGCAGACAGGCGATGGCAGTGAGAAAGCTGCAGCAGTGGAGCTATATGTGGCCTCTTCCCCCGCTGCGTAGACAGGGGTAACTTGTCCTCCAGGCAAGAAGTCCAAGGCTGGTGTGAGTTACCTGAGGCTAGCATCCATCTCCCAAAGCAGGCTTAAGTTTGAAGAGCTACACTGCTGTTGGTACCAACTGAACTACCTTTTACAGAAGTCTCATGACTTTCCCCCTCCAGAAGTACTTTGACCAGACTAGAGAGAACGCTGTTGCTCCACAAAATACATTTACCTTAAAGGGACTGATGCTTTTTCCCTTCTGCTTCTTGCATGAATTAGTCTTGTGGTTTCCTCACTCCACATAGTTTTGTGTATTCCTCATACTTTTTGCATTCCTCATTACTTTTGTGCTTTCCTTATGAGGAGCTTCTGGTCTACTCTCCTGCAAGCTGGCTTCAGACACTTGAGTGTAGTATGGGGATTGTTTTCCCCATGTGTTATCCCAGAGATACTGAGCTGGCTTATCCTAGATAAGTTGCTGGTTCAAGTAAGAACTCGAGACCCTTTCATACACCAGCCATGCTTTTTTTGGATGGAGGCACCACAGGGTTTTTTTGTCAGCCACAGACCAGACCACCCTGAGTCCTTCTGCCAGTCCACAAGGTACTGTAAGATAGGAGACCCATTCATACTCTTCCATAGGCTAATCACAGCTTATAGCAAGGAACGTCAAATAAGCAGATGATGCACTTTTATTTTCTTAGTGCAACTGAGTGAAGAAGGTAGGGGCAGATCTCATAAAAAAAAAAGAGTCAAGTAGCTGGCAGATATAATGGCAGATGGAAGCAAAGCAGCACTTTGTTCCTGCAGTGGCCTAGGAGTATCTACCTCTGACAGTTCTGGTGGTGACTGAACTGGGGACATGTGAGAAAGAGAAGTGTGCACAAATGAAGTGCAGCGCAAGATGAATGAGATTTTTACTCTGGATGGTAAAGAAACACCCACTTTCATTTCATCCTACCTATTCTTACACCACTGGATGAAAATCTTATTTCAAGAGCCTAGGTGTCCTAAGTTTTCTAAATATAGTCGAAAGAGAGAGACTAGTATCTCCAGAGGGCAATTCAGGCTTCAGAGGAGGTGAGGAATCCTCTGGAGAGGTCTCTCTTTCCTCTGTCCATGTTGTGAGCCTAGGGCAGCCACACTCCTGATGTCGGCGCTTCAGCAAAGGGTCTAGCGTTTGGTTAGGTGGAGCTTGGCTGATTAAGAGGTCTGCAGGGCACAGGATCAACCCCATTGCAAGTGACACAGAACTCATATTTAATGGCCACCACTTTGTGCACCCCAAGTAATGCATAAAGCCGAGTGGGGCAACATGTGTACTCTTTGTTCTCACCCCCAACAACTTGACCTTTGTCATTCAAGCAAGACAGAAAATACCAGGGCCCTGTGCTGTGCAGCAGGTGGCATCTGCCATGTAATCCAGAGCAACCGTGATCTACAGCTTTGCTCTTTGCCAACACAGCTGATGCCACTGGGCAGAGCACAGTTAGCATTTTCACCAGAGCAGACCATCTGGAAATACAATCAGAGTCCACAGCCTCAGGGGGTTACTGAACCCGGTGGAGCATGAAAGGAAGATTTGTGCCCCCAGCTACTTGGTTCTGCCACGACCTTAGCTGTGTGCAGCAATAATTTCAACCCTCTAATGCAACTAAATAAAGTACAGTTACTTTCTCAGGCGCCAGTTCAGCCTGCTGTTATCAGAGAACCTACTTTGAACAGTAGCAGATAATAAGGCAAAATAAGGTCTTGATTATACTTTAGATATACAGAGTTGTCACAATACCTTGTTTAACATTAATTGCAGATAAATTCCCATACACTTCTCACCTGAATTATGAAATAGTGAACAAGCCAATTCAGTTTTGGCTGGACTGTGAAAGTACAAAGGCAAAATTACTCTTATACTGGTGGCCCCAGTTGTATGCTGGAAGCTAATCTTCCTCTTAAAACAGCAGTTATGTGTAAAAAAACCACGCAGACTAGGCATTCATCCCATTTCACTGACGTCCAGGAGCCAATTCAGTATATAAAGCAGATGCTTAAACCTTGGAGAGACCATAACTTTTGATAAAATATAAAAGTATAACTCATAAATAAATGGACTGTATTAGGCTAATAGTTCTGAGGCTAATAGTCCCTCCCCTTCCACCCCCACAAAGCTATGAAATTTTCTACTCATTAAAAAAAAAAAAAGAGACAAACAACAAAAAAGGCAATTGGGCTATGCATTACAGCTTTGTTTCCAAGGCCAAGCATCTTGCTCTGCAAAGATTTCAAAGTTAAGTATTACACACATCTTTGCAAGCATGGAGTAAAACAAAGTTCATGATTGGTTACAGCTACTTTTGCCTTAAGCTTCAAAACTTCTTGATAATTTAAACACCATCTGAGAAGGGTTCAGGAAGGGGAACAACTCCATTGTCAAACAGTGGAAACCATGAAAAGTTCTTCTTTGACCAATTAATGCTAAGAAAACAAGGAAGAGGAAGAAGTATTTGCATTTGGACAGGGCTGTGTTATTTGCACTATTTGAGTTATTCCCATTAAATCACTGCAAAGTGCTCAGGGAGGAGGAAAGTATTGTAAATTCACCTTATAATTTTACCTACTGGTGAAAGAACTGCAGAGCTATTTTTAAATACTTGAATGAAATCAATACTCACAAAGCAGGCCAAGATTTTCAGGACCTGTAACAAACTCCCCAAAAATAAATGAAAAGCAAGCCTGTAATTGTCCTCTTAGCTTTGCAAATCATCCCAACAGAACATCCCTAAATATGTATGAAGGATTATCAGATTGAAATTGAACTAACCAAAGGAGGAAAAGGAAGAGGAATCAACTGTACTTGCTACACTTGTAGAGCATGCAGATGCCACACTAAGAATGGTGGATTGGTTAAAAGAGATTTCTCACTATTTTTTTACTAATTTCTTCTTTTATGGTGTTTTCCTCTTAATTTATCTTGCTGTCATCTTAGTTAACTGTGTCTCCTTTGTAGCCCTTTTTATCAGCAAACTTTAGCAGAACGTATCTCCACAAATGCTGTCTCAGTAAGGAGACAGTTAAGGAGTGACCTACACTGGAAGCAAACGACTTATTTGTTTGTACACTCACTCATGTTCTGTTAAAACATTCATCTATACCTCCATCTTGGAGCCTGTGTAGCTGTGAAAATGTTTGTGGACATGACAAGTTCACCTGGTCCTGTATGCACTTTATCAAGTAAATTTTGGTTGTCTGAACAACTGAAGCAGTACATAAGGGTAAGCATTTGTAAATAAATCTCTTGTTTAGTCACGGAAAAACATTCTACCATTTCACTATGCAGTCTCTGAGGCATTTACTATTACTGGCTTAAAAGGTAATTACCCTTCAGTCTGCTGGAGCTTAGACAACCAGAGGGGACCTGGATTCCCTTCCTTGTTAACGAATCCAGTAATCTAGCACCAACATTCCTTTTTACCTCTAGTAAGATTTTTGTAAAGATGATTAAGCATTTCTAAAATAACAGACTAGCAATTGCTTGAATATCGTTCTCTATGGCACATTAACAGTTACACAGTTAACGAAACTCACGTGTTCCCCAGTCCCAAGTCTGAATGCCGTGCTCATAGAAGGCACCTCCAGGCAACACTAAAAACATCTTTTTTTGTTTGTTTTTAATGGATAGAAACCAGCCAGTAGGCTGGCTTCAATAAGCTACTTCAAAATTGAGGGACCTCATTTTTCAAGGTCATTGTCTCTGTCTGTGGAAATTATTTTCATACTTTAATGGCTAAAGATTATTTCATTTTCTTTCTTTGGGAGAAAACCTCGAAACATTGATCTGACACTTTCCATTTAATAAGAGAAACTGAAGGGGGAAAAAAAAACCCAGCCAGTAGGCTGGCTTCAATAAGCTACTTCAAAATTGAGGTACCTCATTTTTCAAGGTCATTGTCTCTGTCTGTGGAAATTATTTTCATACTTTAATGGCTAAAGATTATTTCATTTTCTTTCTTTGGGAGAAAACCTCGAAACATTGATCTGACACTTTCCATTTAATAAGAGAAACTGAAGGGGGAAAAAAAAAAGTTCATGAACTATTTAATAGAAGTAAAAGCCAATCCAAGAAAGCACTATTCTGAGACTATGATCTATACAGGAGTCACAAACAAATATTTGTATTAGATAAAACTGATATCTTTAATTAACCTAAGATGAATATTTATAAAAATAAGATCACTATATATGTGCAGTATTAATTTCATTTTAGCAGCTCTATGCAGAAGGTTGTTTTGCATAGAAAAAGTGTTCCCTCTTTATCATTACAAAAGTGAATTTCTGGTGACTGTTGTTGAAAACCAATCAGATTATACAATGTTTTAGAGGATAAATTCAAATACAGAATCACAGTTTCTGGGAGGTTTATTTATCAAAAGAAAAAGAATATACATTACATCTTATATTTTCCTCCACTATCCCAACAAACTTATGTCAGAGATATGCTGGAATACATGAAAAATAGAAAAATGTTTAATCAGAAGAAGGTAGCTAAAGTTCTAGCTATGACAACTCTCACAGTTCTTCAGCTTTCAAAATAATGCAAAAAGAAAAAAGATAAGAAAGAGAGGAAACAATAATGCTGTTAATAACAAAAGTATGGTAAACTTTGAAAAGATATTGCCCTGAAAGTTACACACTGATCAGTAGCTTATTTCACCATCTGAGGCATGAAAAATTATTGACTGTGATTTTTGAGTTTCTAGGTTTCTGCCAGCTTAAAATATCAGGCAATCTGCAGAAATGCAATTGATTAAAATTTAGTCATTTTGATAACTCTATGTTAAATTTAAAGGGGTGAGATCATGCCAAGAGCTGAACAAACTGCAGCTTTTCTACATGAGTGCTCCACAGCATGCAGCCAAAACTAATCTATGATTAAGCTGAAAGCTTCCTGACTTATATAAAGCTTGTTGAGCAGAAGATAGCCACGTGAAGAGAGAAGTTCAATAGACACCATTCTGATCTATGGCACAAAAATGCAAATGAGCTCATACCTTTGGTGGAATTACCTTTATTTGTTCAAGGGTAAACAAGAGCAGAATTATCCCCTAACTTATAAAAGATAGCAAAATGAAATGTCCCAGATTAAAATGAGTAGGCTTTCTGCCACTGGTAAATAAATTGTTATGCTTATTATCTTTATGCATAATAGAATAAACATCAAGCACTGTATTGAATTATGATTCACAATTTAACTTTCTCAAATTATAGTTCACAATAACCAGTGTTAGAGGTATGATTATTGGATTGTAAATTATTTCAGTGTGCCAATAATGCATTTAACATCATAGCAATGTTTCTTCATAATCCAATTTTGTACTATTGATTTCAGGTATTACAATTATGACGCAAGAATCTTAATTATAATAAAAAAATTCAGTGACTCAAGACAGTTAGCCATTTAGTATTTGTCAGAGAATGTTTATCCCTTCTGTTCTACTTTCCTGTTAGACTACACATTAATCTAATTTGTTAGTAATTGCTGGTTAAAGTTATTGCTGCTTGGTCCAGGCCACCGCACAGTGTCCTCGGTACCTCCTGGGAGTTTGCCCTCACGGTTCCTCACGAGTCAGGGTGAACTGACCTTAATCTTCCTGGGCAGTATTCAGACATCCCGTGGCATCTGAGCTCAAAAACCTGACAAGCAATTCAGCAGCTTGCTAAAACTTTAAAGCTTCTGGGGGCTTCATTCCACCAAGCACTCAAGGTGGCTTGAGTGGTTTTCACCAGGTGACTGCTGGTGGTGTGTCCCCTGCATCACCAACAAGCCTTGGAGGTAACGCTCCCCTCTGCCTCATAGCACAGCCAGGTGCTACCGCTGGATGGCCTGCCTTGAAAATTGCTTTGTGCCCGTTGATTGGTGCCATACGTGTTGTTTCAGTCAAACCAAGTGAACGCCCACCAGCTGTCAATGCAGCGCAGTTCCGAAGCTGCTTCTGTTGTGTTTTCACAACACGCCGCCCAGCTCCGCGGCCCTCTCCCCAGCCTTACTGACAGCTCCACAGCCTTGCAGGACTGGGGATTTAGTCCTCCTGGGACGTTTGGGAAAAGACGTGACCTGGGAAGGAGCTGCTGGTCTGAGCACAGACACTGCAAGATTTCCTGCCCGGTGGGAAGTCCCATAGCAAAGCAGAGCCAAGAGAGGCTTTCCTTACTTATGCCGCAGTACCCCCTGGGCTGTCTGGAAACAGCTTTTGGTGGTCTGTGTTCATCTGTGGTCCCTCTGCAGTGGTGGAGCTGTGCAGGGAAGCACTGTGCACGTTGCCTGAGAGGCCTGAGGACTGAGCTGGGACCAACATAGAAAGAGCAAGAGTGCTTCAGAGCACCAGGTCAGGAAACACCAACGGGATGCTGCTCCCTGCTCTGCCGTGCAGCTAGAAAAAAGATGTCAAACACTGCAAGAGGCTCAGAGGAGAGCACATAAATGTCTCATCAGCCAGAGAGCACACTTGTTATGAGGGAAGAAAAAAGGCTGATTTATCAGCTTACTGAAGAGAAAGCTGAGAAGTGCCAGCCTGTGTGAAGAAAAAGCCCTGTGCTACAAGAAAGGATTTCTCCAGTTTCATCAGGTCAAGGGCCTGATGACATCCAGTGGCAGGGAGCTCAAACTAGTCTAGTTCAAATCAGGACTCACAGAAGACAGCAAAAAGTTAAGAATAATTGACTGCTGGACGAGGACAGCAGGGGAAGCGGCGTGTTCTCTATTCATCTGAGTCTCACGCGTGAAGGAGGAAAAGTTGTCTTTGCAAAAGAGCTGCTTCAGTTTAACTACACCCTATTGGGAAACTGCAGGAATCCCAGGTGACATAACCCAGCCTGTGTTATTTAGGAGGTCAACTAAATCTTCATCAGGTTGCCCTTCATCCTTGAAGAGCAACGTGCAAACACCTCGTGTCCGCTTGTACCAGATGAGTCAAAAGAAGGTTTGCTGCTGCTCAGCAGTTGTTCTCACCTCCACAGCCAAAGATCTCAGAGAAAATGAAAGGTCCCATAATGGGCATTGCTTACCATGTAGACCTTTACCCCTATATTACACAGGCCTACATAGTTTATGGCTCATTGCGACTATGGGAAGTCCCAGATACCCCAGCTCACAGTGACCACAGTACTGCCCAATTATCTGCTCCCATATACTTATTTATTTTGTCTCCCAAGGTGCTCAAATGCATAGAATTGGTAAAAATAGAAGCTGGGGAGGACACAGAAGCTACTTGCATTCTGTCCTGGAAAAGTACATTTTATCCAATGTAGTATCTACTTCTACAGAGGTCTCTGGTTGTTCAGTGCTAGGATCTGGCACTGTCTCACAGGTTTTCTACAGACACCAGCAATGGCAGTTCTATCTAAAGAAATCAGCATCTCTGACACCTTCTCTCCTGCTGCTCAGGATATGTTCAGCTGCCTTCCAGTGGAGTTTTCTTACACACTGTTATGAACATGCCTAGTTGTAACTTTTCCTTCTTTTCCCATTCTTCTCTTTTCTTTTTTCTTGTTATTTTTTAAACAACTATCACACTCCTTCCCTCTGTGCTGAAACTCTCTTCTCCCCGCTGGAGATCGCCTTTTTCTCATTCCAGTACCTGGCATTCTCTGTGAATACACACAGTTTAGGAAAACAGATGGGTTGCAACCTACCGGGTCATTCAGCCAGTAGAAAATTGAATCTTTACACCACCATTTTTCTTCCTGACTATTTAAACGTGCCCAGTCATTCTGCAGTATTCTTCCCAATGCTAGTGGCAAGGTTGAATTGTCAGTCTTGTTGCTGTAGTTACACCAGGAATGTAAATAGAGTCACAAAATGCACAAAAAAACCCATCAGTTGCTGTTCAGCTCAGTTCAGAAATTGCTCCACGTTATCAACAAAAAATGAGTCTCTTATAGACTGACAGTGTTGGTCAACTATTGGATCATCATCATCCTTAGGGAAGACCAAAGGGCCTGCATTTTACTCCTAGATATGCCTGTGTATTTGCATAAGACAATGGCTCTCCATGCCTACGTTTCTGTTCTCACTTTTTTTCTCACTTATGGTAACAAGAAGTAACAAGGACTCCAAAAGCAAAGATTTGTCTCCCAGCAGCTTCCTTCAGTAGAGCTGTGGTTTTGTCTGGGGCCTCCTTTTTGACTCACTGTCACTAAATATAAACAATAACCCTTTGCAGAAACTTCATCATCTTCCTTTTTCTTTTTTTTCTGCATGTACATAAGATACCTGCTTTTAGCAACCTTCCTTAACCCTCACTGAAAGCAGCGTGCAACAAGCTGCATAAAGAGAATAATTTATCGGAACAAAGATATCAAAATTTATTGACTTTCTAAAACTTTCTGAACATTGCTTCACTCCTCAGCATCACCCAGAGGTTGCTGCACATCCCACCATTTTAAAAAACATATAACATTGTTCTAAAGGGCTCTTACACCCACTTGTTCTCTTTCTGCCCTGTGAGCACACAAGTTATCAATGTTCTCAGTTAGCCTGAACGCAGACATTTTTCTTTGCGAAATCTGGGCAATTCTAATTTCCAAGAGAGACTAAACAAGGATCACCCACTATGGAAAACATGACCTTCATACTTTAGTTCCCACCTGACTGAGAGCAAGAAAGAGTCAGTAGTCACAGGGGCATGTTGAGTGCTCAGTACTCTGGTGAGCAGGATCACAAAAGTCCTTTTAATGGATGTGCTACTGTTCAAAAAAAAAAAAAAAGAATAAGATCAAATACGCTGTAGTGACAAACATGTGCTTTGATTGTTAATGGTTACATGTGCCAGGATGGAAAAATGACCAACAGCACACCTGATGCCACCCAAGCTCCTTGACTCACTTGCTTTCCCTTTGTTTCACAATGAAAACACTCCTCCATTGCCTGTGAAAGGATAACAGTGTGCACTGAATCAAATTACCAAAGAGTACCTTTCTCTACCCCTTTGAATTAAAGCAAAGCATCTTCATAGAGATGAGTAATTTCTTGCTATTTTCCCTTGCAGCTGGTAGCTTGTTCTATTCCTGCCCACTTCAACCACAGAATAGTGAAAGGTGCCAGCAACAGTTCTCAAGAGACAATTTGAGAGTCAGCACCAGTTACCATCAGCTCTGGATCCTACAACCTGCTATTATTGCAGCAATCTGGGTGCCACCAAGAGAAACCAGACCTGTGTTAGAGGGAGGACAAAGCTGTCCCAGACTCTTAAAAAAGGATAAGATGCTAATACAATGTTTGTCTGCTGTTCCCACAGCCTGCAAAAGAGCATTCCTGATTACTCTCAAAGAAGAGACTGCTGGAAGGAACACAAGCCGAGGAGCTGCTGGAAGGAACACAAGCTGAGGAGCTGCTGGAAGGAACACAAGCTGAGGAGCTGGCTGCCCACTGGGAACAAGACTGCTCACATCCCCCTGCCTAGGTGCCCTATCCTGTGAAGGGCTGGAAAATCTTGCTCACAGGATTTATCATCCTTCACAGTGGAATGAGTCCCAGCTCCCTGCGGCTCTCCTTGCCCAGTCTGTTGATGCCCTTAGACATCACTTAGCCTTTGGGACAAGGAGCCACGGCATTCTCTACACACACACCCTTGCCTTAGGAAGGGAACAGACCTTTCTGCCTCATCTCATGTGCAGCATGAGTTTCTTCTCTATGCCTTACTCTTTCAACACTGGAGGTTGCACAATGGAAAAAAGACTGTAAATGTTCCAAGCCCAAACGGTTAGTTAAAAGTTTAAGTAAGTTCTCACTTGAATCCTCTTAATAATTTCTTATATTTTATGTAGTCACAGAAGATCAGAAACCTCTGGAGATCCAAATACTCTCTGAGCCAATTTTCACCTATCACAGCACAGTCACTGTCAAATGTAACACTTACTTGGAAGTAGTAAGTCTCCTCTTCTTAGCTCTCTTTCTCCAAACTAACTCCATCCAGGCAAAAGTTAGAAAATTAACTGCAACGAAACATTACCAGAAATGCAGCTGCTCAAATGAATTCTCAGATTGGCCATTACAAATAAATGTTACTCCCTCAAGGTTACTAGTCAATGCCTCTTAGCTGGTTTCAAACAGATGACTCAGAGGCTGAATGCAAGCCTGTCTCTCCTACTGTTATAAATTATTCTCTCTCCTCACTGTTTTCAAGAGCCTTACAGTCTGGCAGTACAGCAGATGCTAATATACTACAGCCTTTCTAATTGCTTCCTAATGTCTTTTTCTTGTGGTGTGTATTTACAATCCAAATATCCACAATTATTGTGATCAGATTATGTCTACAAACCACCAATTACTGGCTGGCTAGAGATGCATCAACACAATACTGTTTCTATGTGTGAAGGTTATAGTTCTGTGTGTTTAGACTGCAAAGAGGAAGCTTAAGCCTTTCCCCACTTATCATCTCATCATTGTTGGCCAGCCCTATGTAATTGAAGAAACACCTTTCCTTGTGTCTGGGGATAGAGAGCGGGGAATAAGCCATATTGTACAGTATTGCTACAATGGCTTTAAACTACAACTCACTAGAAATTAGACTATAATCTGAATATTGACTTTGTAATTCCATCCCCCTTTCCCTTTGTTTGCTTACATGCATGCACAGAAACACATATGCCTGGGTTTTTGTTTCATGCAGATTCACAAGCAGTTTCACAGACATTTTTTCCCAATGCCTTACGGATAGCCAGCGGTAGATGGAGCCTGGCTTTACAGCTTTTAATGCTTTAGAAGTGCTGTCATTAAGATAACCAGGGGAAAACCAGACTAACTCTGCCAAATATATCTGTGACAGAAGGCAAAGCATAGGGTGATAATACAAACAGGAATCCTAGAGAGGAAATGTACCAAGAAGTATTTAGAGCATGGGACAGCATTAGGCTACATAGGAAATACAATCAAGTCTTTCAAAATATCTGAAATAGCATATTTTGCCCTGAGGACAATGTCAAATGAGAAGATACATTTCAGTTCAGATCAAAGTGTGGTTTTATTTCTACCTTCGGAGTGCAGTCTCCATTTGTTTCCACTGAATATTTTTTGGAACTGTTTTGCTTAATTTCTTTTTCAGATTTTGAAGCTCTTTTCCCTCTTGCTTTTTTCTTAAAAAGTGTCTTACTGGAGCAGAGAGCTCTTTTCAGTTATTGCTCATCTGGAAACTGGCACAATCCCACCTCTTTCTGACACAAGATGGTATAAACAGAGAACTTCAGAAAGATCTAGACACAGAGGAGAATTCAAGCATACAGTGCCTAGCACATATTCTCCTCTGGTGGAGTGATGGGAGAAGACCCCAGCAGCCAAATGGAAGAGTAGAATCATTGTCCACATGTGTCCAAATTGTGGGAAGAAAAACATATTCCTAGAGGGAGGAGACTAAGAAGGGTCCCACCTCCATCTATTTGTTGCTTAAATTCTACAGATAATCTGATGGTGTGAATCTTGCCTGAATTTTGAGAGACAGAACAACTCCAGATGCAGTTCTACATGACAGGTGCCAACTTTGAAATAAATGCTTTGCTGAGCTCCAAGGACACCAAAGCTGTTGGTTTCTGCAGTTTGTAGGAGCAAGTTTCAGAACAAGACCATTAGAGTTTTTTCCCCTGTTGTTTTCTCATGATGCAAAGTCATGTTAACTTTGAGAAAAAGTGCCATTCCACCTAAAAATCAGAACTACCTATAAATTAAGAATATTAATCTGTAAAACCTCAGATGACAAGATAATCTAACTCATTCTGATCTTATTTGATTTTATTGCAATGACACTAAAATCAATCATCATTCAAAAAAGGACTTTCAAATTAATATACCATGCCATCTAGTTCTTAAAATATTTCCACTTTGTCATTCAACCTGAGACTTAAACAAACTTGATTTCTGGAGGTGGGGAACTTCCAATAAGGTGTCCCACATCATAATTGAGAATTTTGAGAAGCACAAGTTGAATGAAATCAAATATACAAACAAAACAAGCCTTTCAGCAGTGCAAGATGGCAGCAGAGATGTGCAATATCTGTGTGAAGAAAAGGGAGGGCAATAAAAAGAAATCAGCAAACCATTAAGAGATTTCACAATTGAGATGGAATTTGAAAAAGCAAGTAACCTTTCAATAAGACCTTTAGTTTGTTTTTTTCCCAAAACATGAATTAAAACCCATTTAAAAGTGGATATAAATTTAGAACTAACATTACTTCTCTGCTCAAAAGCATCACAGTGAACTGTCTGCCCATGGAGAACTGTGTGAAGTAGCCACTTCCAGGTTCTCCTGCAGCTGCTACTTCTGTGCATAGATTGCAGCAGTGCTTTCTTTAATAAGAAAACTGAATACATAGCTTTCACAGTCTCCCTTTCTGAGAAATTCACCCCAAATTTGAAAAATATTTTTGCCAAAATTTGCACAAGCATTCCCTAAGAATGTTTTCTAGAAAAAGAAATTGCATTTAATGGGATAACCCATTTGCTAACAAAAGAATATCGGGTATATGTATAAGTTCTTGACAGATGTGAGATTGAGTGTTTTGCCCAAAGCAACACAAGAAACATTTAGAAGATTTGTAGGACATATCAAAGACTCTTGGGTCCCAGGGCCAATAACCACAAAACCATTCTTGCTTTGTGGTGGCCCAGATTCTTTATTCTGCATTCACGGGTAACAGCTACTATACAGTATTTCTACACAAGAAGCTATAACACATTTTCCAGAAGGAGACATGAACGAGTAAAACTCTTAAAGTAATATTTTGTTTAAAATTCCCTTTATATCACCAGTTTTTCTTCTTTCATGTCTTAAATACTATTTGTTTTTTAAATAGGACTGAATGACAAAATTCATCTGTTTTAGTTTCCTTAAACACTTTATGATATTTTGTGTTATTCAGACTAACAAAAAAATACTCACACTGGCAGTTTGACACTAATTAGCTGGCAATATTACCATTTCTCATTCTGACCAATTCTTTCACTGCTGGGCTCTATATAAAAGCAACACGAACAAAACCAATCTTTTTGTAATGCTTACTTACTGATATATAAATAAATTTTGTTAAGGAACAGTGTTTTAGGGCTGTGGGATATTTAAGAGAGTTAGTTTATATTTGTTCTTTACTCTGCCGAAGGAAAGATATTCTACTGATTTGATTAATTTCTATTTATAAGTAAAAATTTGTACATCTCAATTTATGAAGAAATTTCGTATTTCTTTATAAAGTGTATAGGCGATGAAACTACCAACAAAAAGCTATGATATGGGCCAGTATAATCACTGAGGAGGAAGTGGATAGGATGGGGCTTCTGGTGAACACTTAAATAAAACTGAAAGCTTCAAATTTATGATGATCCTGTCTGTTTACACATCTTTACCGCACTTTTTCCGACATAACCTTTATTTTCAGGACACATGCTGGTTGACCTGAGTTGCATTCATGGAGCACACAAAGGGGATTCAGGCCAAGTGTTCACAAAACACTCAGAAAAGCAGCTGCCCTTGAGCATCCAGGCCCTGAGCAGCACCATTTCAGAGACTAGTTCTTATTCACCCAAGTGATTCACAACTTAATACCAAGGGTAGTCTTAAAACCCACCAAGATTTCCCTGGAGGAGATGCCTAAAGGTCAGCCGGTGTTGCAAGGACCACTGAGGACGTAGTGAAGGACAACCAGCAATAGGAGCCTGAATTAATAAGCCACCCCTAAGCCATGTTCCTCTCTCTGTCTAGGCCGGGTTTAGAGGTACCGATGAGGGACCACTGGGTGCGGTGAGCAGGAGGCAGACAAGAGCTGCTGGGAAGGGGAGGCACTGTGACTTCACCCCTCTCAGCCATATGCATGGTGCTCTCCTCCTTCTGACTGCAACGTTCCCTTTCCTTTGTTTGACTCTTTCCTGCATGGGTTTTCATCAACATCAAGTCGATAATTGTGTCTGCCGAGAAGCAACTGCTTGGCAAGAAGTCAAGGTTTCAGTGAGACATCATAACTAATTAAAAAATGAGAAGGTTTGGAGCAGTGGGGACTGTGCCGAGGACCCAACAGTGTCAATTTGCTTCAAAAGTTTGAGTTTAAGAATTGCATTTTGCAATGAGTGGTTTTTCTTCTCTCCTTGTGAGACATGATTTTTCCTGGATGTGGACTCTAACACAGAGTTTGCTTTTTGCTCCCTTCTGAATATTAAGCTGTGGGTCCCTCAATCAGAGGGATTAGATATTTAGATCAGTAATAGATTTTATCCCTTTTGGGAAGAATAAATCAAAAGAGCTTGAAAGTATTATCCTGTATCCTGAAGTTACTACTTTTTTACTACCGTAGTGTTCCTAGGCATTCTCAGCACGAGAAAGGAGTATCATCTCCTCAGAAGTAGACACAGCCCTCCTGCCCTGTGTTTGCATGGCACCTGGCACTACGGGAGTCTTGGTTCAGCCGTTTACAGCATTTCATCACGGCCGGAAGCGTAACCACAAGGGTAGGTACGCTCACGTACAAAAGGCTAGGATGAGCTGACGACTGTTGAGGTAAACCACAGCCATTTACCTAGTCACATAATTAACATTAAATGCAAGCTACATGAAGGTCACCAGTCCCCCCTGTATCAGTCAAGCACTCCTGCCTGCCTGCCTGCCAGAGAGGTGGATCCAGCCATTGCACACCCCCAAGAGCGGATGTCCACTGTTTTGTCCTCACCGGAGCGGTTAGCAATACAGACATGAAAACTTTCAGCAACGGATTTCAACAAGGGAAGTGGAAGTGAAAAGCAGCTTGCAAATGCTATAAAAGGTGTTGGACACCACTCGTCTTTCCATCTAAAACTGACCGTCTAAAATCTCTGTTTAAAATGGCCGCTGTTAGAAGCATTGTCACCAACACATTAAATGTGTGGGTTAGTCACACACCCCCCCGCCATTATCCAGAAAACATCACCTAATTAGAGATGGTTCTATTACATACATACAGTAACATGACAATTCCTGTAAAGAATATTTTTCTCATGGGTGACTTGACAACTGACATGCGACCTGTAAACTCCAGCAAGGTTAAGTCCTCCTTAGTAATTCACAGCAAATAGGAAAATCTAGTTTAAGACAATCGTCCTTCTTTTATTCTTTAATAAACAAGGAAAATAGGCATGGATCTCTGGGTTTTCTATTCCAGGAAGATTCTGGGGATTTGGCTACATCATGAATACATTGCAATCTTATTTGTTAAGTAATTTGGACTCGAGTTCATACTCAAATCTGCTGCAGAGAAGGAGATTAAAAGGGGGAAGCAGCAGCTTTTCTGTATCATCATATTTTCTTCACCAAAAAAAAAATGGAACCAGTTCCAAAATATCAGTTAGTTATTTTGCATTAATAAGTACTGTGACATACCTTCAAGACTTGAATGAACAACCTGCTTTTCTTTCTTTTTACATTTTTTTCCTTTGCTTAAACATAATATGGAAGAAAAAAGAACTTGCAACTCATTTTCAATAACCTTAAAAAAGAAAGACTTACTATACGGCTAAACTTAGCCAGACACAAAATAAGCAAAGACAATATGCTTGAAACGCATAATGTGTAAAGTGAATGAAGTAGTGAGAGACAGAGATTGTTTCTCCTACATAAGTATTTATTCGCATTCACTTCAGCATTTCTGTTGTTCGAGAGTCAGCAGCGATGGTGGTCAGAGAGACACCAGCCTTCTAACCTTATCGACCAAATACAGCAATAAAATCAGGATGTTTGTTATTGACCATTATTGTTTTAAGAAAAGCCTCTCTCCAAAACTACATGTAAGTGTTGAGTTACATAAAAAATCGGTTTATCAAGCACTTAAAAATAATAACTCATGAGTAATAACTCATTTGCCCTCTGTCTGCTAATTCAGCTCTGCACCAACAGCTTGCTCCAGGGCTTACACCATTATTCCTCACCTCTAGGCAGTATTAAACCAGTGTCCTTCTTCTCTGTGTCAACCTCCTTGTCTTTCCTATTTCAAGTGGCAACAAGCTTATCAACAGATCTTACAATGGGCAGATGGAAGTGAAATTTCTTTTCAAATATCCTCAAGAACCCTGAACTGTGGCAGCTTGTACACAGCATGGCATGATGAACCTGAGACCTGTCAGGGTCACTTGTTCACTTGGACACCAGTTTGCTCTTACGTTGCTTGATTACACAGCAGTTGGTTTGCACTCATGTCACCATGAACTTCAGCTATTCCTGAATTTGATGTGAGGAAAACCTTCAGCCAAATACCTGAGAGGTTACTGAAAAGACTTTTCCCAACAGCCTTCCTTCTCTAACAAGCAACAGTGAAAAACCATTTCTACTTTCCCACCTGCAGGGCAGGGGCTGGACAGGATGTGCAGTGCAATACACAAGATCGTCTTGCTGGGATCAGAGGCAGGGCTAAAGCAGTCACCAGGTTTTAGAAACGAGCAAGTGTTAAGTACTGGGAAGCCACATCAGCTTTTACTGAACTTGATAGACACAGAGCAGTGAAAATGCTAGAGGAAAACTCATTTGTATTGCTGGCAAGTCACCTGGAGGCTTCTTTGATGGAAAAACAGCTGCCCCCCCAACCCCACCAATGTTCTATATCTGTCCAAAAAATAAAATAAGTTCCTTCAAGGATGCATATATGTATATCTCTCCAATTCTGATTCCTGTTTGGAAAACCTCTGACATAGCAGAGCAATTCGAAGACTGGTACTTCACAAACGCTTTTCCTTCATTTTGTTGCCACAACTGAGAGCCTGAGTCCATCTGCACCAGAATCTGAAAGCCCTGTAATACATGATTTCGTCTCTACTTAGCAGACTCTGGCACACATTCACGTTTATCCGTATGTGCCGTTGTCTCATGTATTATCTCACAGGCTTAGGTATTTTCTTGCTTATACTAAGATCCTGAATCTGTAACAGGGCCTATACAGAGTCCTGCATGACTAGCAGCAGGACCAGAGCCTATTTCTGCAGGACTTCTGGCAGCAAGCATGACCGGCATTCACAGAACAAGCTGAAGAGCAAATTAACCAACAGAAACGCAAAGCTTATTTGCTCGTGTTAAGTTAAAGGGAACAAAGTGCTTGGATGCAAACAGAAGGAATGTGCTTTAAAAAAAATCATTGTTACACCTCCGGCAGTACAAGTGCCGTACAGCTCACACTGCACATGCCTTATTGCAAGGCCAGCTGTGCTGACTTGTCATCGCACAGCTGGTGAAAGCCCATTCTCTGAGGAGATGCTGTTGTCGGCGTTGATGGCTGCAAAACATACCAGAGCAATTTCCTTTACAAAAGCATGATGTCAGGTGACCTTCACTTCTGTGCATGAAATGATCAAAATCTGACAAAATGGCATTCTCCCCTGAGGTGACCCAGAAGTCTTTGTCATGTTTTTCTCACTGAGGCTTTTACAGTGGTTTAGTTTTTTTCTCTGCACTAAAAGAAGTTCAAGGTCCTTGCTCCTTGGGAAGACAAAAATTAGGGCTCCAATCAATTGACAATCAGATAAAAATTCATTCTGAATTTTAAGAGAGCCTTAATTCAACTGTATGGATGCAAACCACTTTTACTGAAGAATGTGACTCAGAAGTTTCCACCTTATTTTGAGATTAAAACTTGGGCTTTTATATCTACATGGAGCAATTAAAAATGCTACCCAAGCCCAAAACGACAATGCAGTCGTAACTACTGTACATATTTGCTATGAGACAAAACACAAACATTTGTGTTTTGTACAGGCAGGGTAGCCACAGGAGCCCACACGTTTCCCTGCGTGGCCAGTAGCTCATGAGTGTGCCCTGACTGTGCTGATTGCTGGTTGCCCTTCTCTGCCTGGGAGGATGTTCATCTTTATCAGACATTCTGGTTAACAAAAGGGTTTCCTCCACCAAGGAAAATATTTTACAAAAAAAACCCCTCTTACCTTTTTAAAGGTGTGTGATGACTAAAGGCTCTAGTTATTTATAATGCTCCTTTTCCAAACTCAGGTCAAAAAACTCAGGGCTGGAGCTCAAACAACAGGCCACATGAAATGGCCAACCTGTAAACCACAAACCCAGACGTGAAGCCTGCCAGGTGGAAAGCAGGACGTGGCACCAGGACTTTGTACTGCTTGACTCTGACTGAAGCTGCATTTTCAGACCTAGTCTAGCTTGGCTTTGTGAAGTAACAGGCCTTCTGTGGGTATAAATTATGCCTCTAAGAAGCAAAATTGCTAGGGCATCCTGATGGAGCTCCCTGAAGCACCATAGCAAGGGCTGACCTTGTGGCTATGAAAAATAAGTAGGACAAAATTAGGTGGCTAGCACATATTAGAATCAATACAACCACCAGGGGCTGGGTGAGTAAACAAGATGATTTATTTAAGCTCTTTACACGATACAGTCACTACCAATAATCTGCATTACAATAGGTCTCTGATAGGAGGTGGAAATCTAAACTAAGATAAAATAAAATACAAAACAAAACCAACCGAATATAATACTTGGAAAAGATGCACTTTTTTTATTTCTTTCCTTCGTTGTTTCTTTTATGTGATGAGGCTTCCAGGAAGTATGACAAGGACAAAAACTCTCATTGGGTCTGTTTCTGGTTTCAGTTTTGCTAAATTCAGTGAGATGGATGTGATGGACACATACACGGTTTCACCTGTGGCAAGCACTGCTGCCCCAGTTTATAACAAATACGAACTTAGAGAAGCAACAGCTAATAACCAGCTAGACTTTTACTCGTGGTAGAATCAGGATAGGTTTTCCCACATGCTCTTTGCTCATCTGAATGTCTTACCTCACTAACCTATCAATATGTCCCTAACCTCAGCTTCTCATTCTGAATGGGAAATTCAGGATCCTAAACCATCTGTGAATATCCAAAAGCTTTGTTTAGTGTGTGTTAGGAGAAAAGTGGCATTTTCCTAGTTATTCTTTGGGCTTTTGCTTGGTTTCCCTTCAAATAATGATTTTTTTCTCTTGTAGAACAATGAAGAAGTTTGATGCTCATCCAGTCTTTTTTTGCAGCCAAGATATTTCAGCAATCCAGAATACTGATTCCTAAATCAAGTGCTTTATTTTTAATACTGTTTAACATTCAGTAATTTTTCTTCTGGTAATGCAAGGTGGATGATTCAATACAAGGGGCAAATAAACAGGTGAAAGAATATATGAAGCTCCTTTACACTATGTGGGAATGTTGCAGCACATTGGGATCACAAGAAATAAATTTGATGTGATTCCACTCTGTAGTAGGGCTGATGAAGCTCGACTAAATTTGAACAAAGTGCCTGGTTGATTTTGGTCAGTGGTCAAAGATTTCTGACAATTTATTATTTTCATAACCACAGAATACATTCTGAGCAAAAACTAATCTGCACCACTTTCTAAAGGGTTTAGAAGAGATTAAAAAAAATATTTTTTTGCTGTTTCCTCAATGTATTGTTAATATTCTTCCCACAAAATGTCTTCTTATGCTTGCATTCTTCCAAGTAGCATTACTTTAGTCTTTAACTCTTTCTGAATGTGTATGAATAGGTCTTTACAGATCAGGCTCCCTTTCATTCTCTGTTTTGTGAAAGCAAGGAAGTAAAACAATTCTAGTCCTTATGGTTATCATGAAGCAGTTGGAAAACTCAACTAGACTACACCCTACAGGCCTTAAAAGACTATTAAAATCTTGACATATCTAAACTTACACACCCCCCCTCCCCCTTAATCTCCTGGTGGCTTAAAACTGTTTTCATGGTATTTTGGTAATTTGATCCATGTTTGAAGATTTGAAATTTGACAATATTGTGAAAAAATAGCAGGGCTGGATCCAAATCAGTTCAACACCACACTTAGGCATAAAATCAGGGTTTTTTTACAATCCACAATCACCAATGTGCAGGTGTGTATATTAGCTTTCCATCATCAGCCTAATCTTCATTCCTTTTTCTACTGCAGGCCTCCTTCCAGGTTTTGCTAAGAGGGCTGCAGTGTCCTCTTTAGAGCCAATAATTGCAATTCCTTTGGTTGCCATCCTCATTCTCACTCTGAACTTCTGTCTGTAGTCCTCTCTCAGCAACTAACCTATTTCTACTGCATTCCAGCTGGTGGTCAATTGCATTCTAGTATTTCCTCTGTGTGAAACCCACTGCTCTGAGGGAGTTACCTTTCATGCATTAGTTCCTCCCTCACCCAGCGAGTGCCACGGATGCCAGGACTGCGAGGTCACTAGTTCCTGTGTAGGAATGAAAAAGACTGAAAATGCTGCAGGCGTCTCTTGTACAGCCAGGCTGTGTGACTGCAATTCATCAATTTGGTGAAATGTACCAATGCAAACACACAAGGTCATTCCTACCTCACCTCTCCGAGCAGTGGTTATTCCTCCTGATAATGAAGGTTATCAGCTACAGACACTAAGCCCTGGGCAAAACACCTATTCCTTAATCCCAAGGAAGAGAAGAGCTGCCTGCTGTCACCAGTCATACTCGTCCTCCCTTTCTGAGTGCAGCAGGCACTGGAGTGGAGTGGTGTGCTCCCTGCAAAGCGCAGCTTTCCTGGGCAGAAAGAGGATGCATCCGGAGCCATCCATGATTCGTGAGAAAACTCAGCATAGGCGTTCAGACCACTCTGTTCTGTTTTTCCCAGTGAGAAAATGGCTCCAAGTAAGGGGATATTATTCCAGAACAATAATACTAAGAACAGTATGTAGTAGAAGAAATGTGGGCGGTATTTTAGCAAACATTTAGCAAAAGACAGAAAGGACCATTCCATCTGTGGAATGGAAACTTTGCTCCCTGTGACAGCTTTGCAGCACGGACCAGAAGATCACAGAGTATCTAAAACTGCACAGAAGAACACTCACGGATAAATGGGAGCTTGGTCTTGGTTTAAAAAACCGCACACTTAGACTTAAGACGCAAGATGAAGTATTCGATCAATCGCACTCGAGCCTAAAGGGAGGTAGGATGGAGGAGGTGAAAGAAGGAGCCCGGATTTACAGACACAGTGTTAGACTCTTCCTTGCTTTGAACTTTCCTTGGTAATTCAATTCTGTGCAAAATGAAGGGAAACGTTATTGTGTTTGTGTGACCATTTTGCAGTGGCAGAAATAGCTTTGGGGCACAGAGTAATAAGCAAACCTGTTTGCAGGAAAAATAGTCTCACTTTCCTTTCCAAGGTACAGGATGTTAAGCAGATTTGTCTGCAACCAGGTACCCTTGCCTCAGAAGAAATTCGAAGCTCAGATTCTGCTTTTGGTCTGGACAAGAGCGAAGTTTTGGAAATTTCTTGTGATCTGTAAGTGTTAAGAGGAAAAACTGCTCCAGGAACACCAGCACTTGTATTTTCAAACAGCCCCAAGACTTTGGGGGCTGTTTTAAAAGTAAAGTTTGTGCTTTATTATTAAAAGACAGAAGCATAGTATTTGCATGCCTTCAGGAAAATATATTCTCCATGCATTTTTTTCCTTCTAAGGGAGGTTTGGCTCATATCTTTGCAAGTGTTTTAATTTGATTTCTCCAGTACCTGGTGAAAAACCACTTTCTCATAAATGCATTAACCAGGAAAAAAAAAGAAAAATATCCTCTACCTCTATGATCAGTATGATTTTTACTGAGGATTGTCAGCACAGCTGCAGAGTTATGTCAGGCCAGTGCTTTAAAAAGACAGGTCTTCATAAACATCCTTTTCTGGGGAAGAACATAGTCTAAATAGCAATTAGACTTTATTAGCTCAAGAGCAAAGCAATGCAGACATCCAAGCCCACTGCTTGCAGACAGGGGAACAAGAGGAAAAAAAACATCTTTTGTATCAATGTTCAGGATTTAGGTATAATGAGTTTTGAAAGATCTGCTCTTACTCCCCTTTACTGCAGTGTACTAAACAGAGGTCAAACCAAACTTTTACTTTGTTGGCAGTACTTTCACACAGAGCTTGAAGTTAGCACAGTGCTCAGTCAAGGCCAAGACATCACTATCCAGCACTTAGCACACTATAGTCTGCGTTACACGGCATTTTGCTCTAAGTGACTGCATCCTCTTTACACTAAGTCTGGCAATTTCTGCTTAAGCCTTTCTGGCCTCACAACACAGGAGAATCTCTGCCTATTTTCGCTGCTGCAAAAACAATTTTGGAAAGAAAAACATTCACCATGGTGATGGTGTTCCAGCAGAAAAGGTTACAGTGCCAGTATAGTACTGGCATCTCATGGCGTTAAAGGAATTCATCAAGTTCAATTCCTCTGGCAGGTGGCAACGATTTGGAACAGCAGTGTCGAAAAGAATCTGCTTTCCTGGCTCCAGCTTAATCAATGTTGTTGGGTGAGGAAACAAATACCTCCTCATCACAGCCTGGGCTAAACTCTCTTCTCCTTCTGCATTTCTTCACATGGCAGAAGAAGAGACAAGTTAAAAAAAAGGTCATTTAGAAATCTTCTGGAAAGAAAGATCTTCATCTCTCAACTTTCCTTCTCTACTCCCTAAGCAGATTAAATAGCCGCAGTAATCACTGAATTACAGCCACTACAGCTCAGACAAATACAGCAGGGAAACCACACAGCCACCGTGGCTGAGACACAGCAACAGGATCAAGCCGTATCCCAATGGTATAAGAGCTGTTTAAAAGGGAGGCACAGGAACAAGACTTTCCTTGGAAAGTGCCCTCACACACAGCCCCTTCTGCAGGGAACCGGCAGCTGGCTGCACTGGTGCCAGGGACACCCCCGGTACCCTGAGGGCTGGCATCGGTGCAGAGAACGCTCTTGGGCAGCAGCCCTGCCTGCTTGTACATCCACCCGGGACAGCAGCAGGCAGGAGCATCCCCAAAGCGTTGGCTGCAGGGAGCAGAGAGAGGAGGGACCATCCCCTCCCCAAGAGGGTAGTACCTGGGGAATGTAAGGCTGGTTGTGTTATGCTCTGCCAGGACTGCCCCGCTCAGCACGGGAGGTGGGGTTCAAAGAGGGAGGCAGGTCTTCCTTGCGTATAGTTGCTCACCACAGAGCCAGGAATGCAATGCTCAGGAGAGAGGAAGTTTTGTGACAGATGCATTTGGCACTCTTCACAAGAAACAATGTGCACAGAAAAGGCATCCTATGACCACAAGTCTGACAGGGCACAGCTGAGTCCATGGGACCCAGATTTTCTTCTAACTTTGCACACATGCTCCTCAGCAGAAATTTTTGGGTGATTTAAGTTTTAAGTGCTTAAGCATCTGCGCTTACTCTCACCATTTCAGTTTGAGTCTTCTACTTACACAACCAGAGCAGAGGGATATAGGCTGGTTGTTTTATGGGAGGAAAGCAATGGAGAAAACATTTCAGCACACTAAAGTGACACTGAAGTGTCGCTTCAAAAAAGTAATTTCAGCTGCAACTGCCTTACAAATTGATGATTAAATAAGTATTTGATAAGGTGTCTTTACTACTAAGACTGGCCTTCAGAAACTGGGGACTCAGAGACCAGGGAGAAAGTCTGGAGCAAAGAAGACTCGTCTCTGGTAGAAGAAGATCAGGTTAGAGAATACTTAAGCAAGCATAAGATCAGGGGATGTGCCCAGAAGTGCTGGAGGAGCTGTCATTTCGAGGCCATGTCTGGTAATCTTTGATCAATCATGGCAACTGAGAGAAGTGCTGGAGGACTGGAGGAAAGAAAATGGCACTCATACCTTCAAAAATGGTAAGAGGACACAGGGAACTGCAGACCAGTTGGCCTCATCTCAGTCCCTGGGAAGGTGATGGAACAGCTAATCTTGGAGAGCTTTTCCAGGCACACAAAGGACAAGGTGATTGGGAATAGTCAACATGGAGCCATAAAGAGGAACTCATGTTCAACCAACCTGAAAACTTTCTACAATGAAGTGATTGGCTTGGTGGATGAGGGGAGAGCAGTGGATGTTGTCTACTTGGACTTCAGTAAGGCTTTTGATCGTGTGTCACATAAAATCCTTGTAGAGATGCTATTGAAGTATGGGATGGATCAGCCTACTCACTTTTTGAGTCTGTGACACAACACATACGTTCCAAGCAGAGTGGTGTAGGACCAAACCTGTTCTGCTGAATCACAAGACTGGCAGGAAGTTCTCTACCAGGATTTGGTGCACATCATCAGGTTAAGGACATTTTCCTTCAAAGCTGTGAAACATCCTCCTCCAAGTACAAGAAAAGCAGGAAAGCCAGGCTGAAACAAGGCTGTCCCTGGGGCAGGGCATCCAGCAGGTCGTGAGGAACTTTGTGCCAACAATTCCCCTGCCACTGCAGCTCCATGTGATACCTAGTGATTCACCATACCCCTGCACCATGTCCTCATCCTCCCCCCAGCAAGCGCTGCCTGCTGTATCTCTGGGTTCGCAGTATCTATCTTGCCCAATTCCAGCACAGCTACAAAGCACAGCTGAGTCTGTAGCTGCTGTCATAACATAGATGTTGGTAAGTAGGAGTGTAACCATGGAGGAGGAAAAAAAGGAGGGGAAAAAAAAAAGGAAAAAAAAGGAAAAAAGACCAGTGGCTTGCTCTTCCATGAAAATAAGTGGGAATGTATAAACATGTAAAAAAACGAAAACTGACAAGATAGTAGAGATCCTCTTATAAAAAAAGCATATGCAGAAGTACTTTGTATGTATTTTAAGTAAATACAAAGTACATGCTGTTTCTCAAACCATCCAGCAATGTTGATTGACAATTGTTCTATCTTTCCACATAAGCTTGCACTTTAGAAATAAAAGTCTATTTGAAGTTCCATGCCTTGGGATATGCGGCAGGTGGGTTTGTGCTAACTGTAGGAAAACAGGGAGGCCCAGCACAAAAGGCACTGTCCTCACACATCTCCTCTCTCTGTGCTTGGTCTGCTGGCCAGGTCAGAGCCTTAGCTCTGTAGAGGAAAACCATCTTCCCTTTCTATGAATTTATTACTTTAATACCTCTGTAATACAAGCAACATCTTAAAGCTGAAGAAGGAGGCCTTCACTTACCCTACAGTTTTAACCACACTAGCACACTTCTGCACCTTATCACTGCCTTTGTGAAGCCCAGGGAAGGCACCTGCAAGGAGCAGACCAGACTGTAGGTTCACAGATGGAGAAATTCGTTGCTGTGCTGTTTCCTACACTGAACTCGCGCTACTGAAACACATCGGACCGACATCTTGCCCCGGGGTCCTGAGCCAGCCAACCTCCTCTTCTACATCAGACCACTTCAAAGAGTATTGTATCTCTCCTGCTGGCAGGCATCTTTCCACGCATACAGCCACGTTAATACTTCAGCAGCAGAAAAATGCCTCCTTCACCTCTGCAGAATGCAACCCCCAGGCCTCCTCCCCAGGCTGCGAGATCTCCAAATGATAACACAAGCCAACTCGCCTTCTCTCTAGCTCTGTTGGCTGGTCCCACCATGCTAGAGACTCAGTGACATTTTCAGATACTTCCTACTCCTTTAGAAGGCCAGGGGACACTTACTGTCTTTTTTTTCCCCCACTGAATTTGAGGCAGACAATCAATTATAAGTTGCAGAGACCGTATCCACTGGCTACATTTTTCAGCTGATGCTTATGGGCTGTGAAAATCGGATCGATACAGTCTGTAAGCAATGTGCAGGAGTGGCCACGGCTGTTTCAGACTGGATGCCGCTATGACAAGAGCTGGACCAGCTCTGTGTTTTCTGCAGACCAGGTGGAAGTGCAGGAGATGGTATCTGC
This sequence comes from Phaethon lepturus, assembly GCF_000687285.1. Lineage (NCBI taxonomy): Eukaryota > Metazoa > Chordata > Aves > Phaethontiformes > Phaethontidae > Phaethon > Phaethon lepturus. The sequence continues at coordinate 195,326 of NW_010521051.1, forward strand.
CTATTTCGCTGCCAGCTTCGAGACAACAGACTTGTCGTGGCTGGGAATCCCAGGTGTGAGCCACAGCCTGTGGTAATGTGATCCACATAGTCTGCGTATTTGCATCCTAGCAGTGTTTTTCACAATTAAACAGCACAATACTTGACTTTCTTAGTATTACACACAGCAACAGAAGCATTTTTACTGGAAAATGTAAGCCTTTACTCCAAAAGACACATTAACACTTTTAACACTTCAGACGAGTATCTTTTGTAAAGGTACTTTTGATAATGAAGAAAAATGGAGATAGATCTGATTAAGTCCTCCTTCACTTCCTAAGCAACCAAACATAATTGGCGGTTGTAAAGGAAAGCTTGAAGCTCCAAAACAATTCTGAACTAGGGCCTTACAGAGTTGCTGGGGAAAAGAACTTGAAAAGCTGGTCTCTTAATTGCAAATATTTTTTTCACCAGAAACATCCAATGGCACATCAAACTGCTTGCAAACATGTCACGCCATTGATGAGCTTATAATATGCCACATCATGCAGCAATGAATGACCAGCACTAATTCAGATATTCTGGCTTCAACTAACCCTCTCGCTAAGCTCAGAAACATGCCTGGGAGAACTCCAGCAGTCCCCAGCTGCCCACATATGCACTGTAAAAGCCATGCATCAAACGGATCTCAGCAACACCTGAAATCTGTCAGGGACCAGACCCAAGATGAGAGAGATTTACTTGTTCATTCTGCAACCAGCATTTTTCTCACAGTGGATTCTGCCAGGCTTCTTGAGGTTCACCTTTGCAGTCGCACTCTGAAAAGCCCCAGGAGTCCACACAGTGGGATGGAAGCAGCACAGCCTGAGCTTTTATTTCTGGCTGTGGGTGCATGAGAACAAGCTGGAACAGCTGCTGTCAGTCACTTCTAGCTTGTGTAAGGAGGATTCAAGTAGAACTAAACTGAGTTACTTTCTTTTTTTCCTCCCTCTTTCCTATTTTGAACTGTTTCCTAATAGGCTCATTAGCCGTACCAAAATCCTAGACATTCCCATGATTGTCCCAGTTGATGATTTTTGGATAAGTTAACTAGATAACTATCTATCCACAGCACTGAATCACAATCTAATGTTTCGTGTAGCATTTTTTAGGTACTTCAAAAAGTCAAAAGTAGAGTTCCAGTGGTTTAAAAAGCTTGAGAAAAATAGAAGAGTAAGTTTAAAAATACAACTCCACAGATTAGACATCTGACCCTCATAAATATCTGAAGTCCACAACAAACCTGGCAGACAGTCATGTGTTGTGTAAATTAAAGTGCTGGGAGCAACTTGGATGTAAAGTAATTAAGCACATCCATAGGCAGGACCACGTCCACAGATGTGTAAATGATAAGACTCTTGGCTGGTACAAACAGCACAGTCTGAGTGACTTTTCTGCACTTGGAGCTATTTGGCGATTATTTAAGGACCTCATGTGAGATGCCTTCACTAATGTATGTGGTAACACCCAGGAACTCCATGTCCAGGGAGTCAGATTTACAACTAAAAAGCTGATGACATTTAAGGTCATTTAATTCATAGAAACTCCATGTGTAAATTAAGCAACATTGGACAGACTATGCCATCTGGCGCATATCCCCAGTCACCACAAACTCATTAACCCCACAATTAACTTGTACTGTGCAGGAGCCGAAAAAAGGTCAGAAGTGTAAGTTTGTGAATGTAAAAATAGGAAAAACAGCCAGCTACAGAAACAACCAGAGCCCCATTGCAATCAACAATGCAAGCTGACAGCATGGAAACCCAAACAGTACCTATTAGAATATTACTCTGGATTTTACTTTCATAATTTGCTGCATCACCATGGGATCTCTGGCAATGGTGACTTGTAGCATAGTGTGCTAATGGTGTTATTTTATCAGCAAGCTATTAAGGTGTCACAATCACAGAAGAAATATTGAACAAATCGGTTAAAGGCACATTGTCTAAGCAACAGTATTGTTATTATAAAATATTTCTACATATCAGAGCCGTATAGCATTACTTCTGCATTAAAGTTACATAAAGACTACAAGTATTCTCATCATTTTGATGGAAAATGATGCATTTTTCATCTGCAAGTCTTAAAAATAGCAGCAGCAACTAACAAAAATTAATTCTGTTTGTTACAAGGCAACTGAAAAAGGTACTTCAGGAAGGTTATTTCATTTCTTTCAATTTTCACAGCCTTATTGCTGAACTAATGTTTTCTTTTTTGATTGAAAAAAATTAAAAGGGGATCGCATGTTTAGCCACTGTAAATCACTGAATCTCCACTGATTTGTGGAAATCTTGAAACTGTAACAGAAGCAGGATAACTGAACGTTTGTCCTGCTTTCATATTCCTTCCTGGGCATCTGCAGCTGGATACTATTAAACAGACCAGCAGGCCTGCTTGGACATTGGTTTGGACAAACTACAGCCATTTTTATGTCTTTTGTAAAACTGTACTGGTTTATACCACATGAGGCCTCTGCTCTTATTTTCTTGCTGTCTTCACACTAACGTCATGATCTCAGTGAAACGCAATACTTGCTAATTATAGTAATCACTGCTTTTTATGTGAAGTGCCAAACATACCATAGAAGCTATTGGGGTGCACTGTTCGGGATACTGTTGGAATACACTGAGGATAATTGTTTTTTTAGTTATGAGTTAACAGCAACAATTTTTAGAAATTTTCTTTGCAAAAACCTCTGGTGGGATTTAGAGTGGAGTAATTTTATGAGGCTGGACAGGAAACTGGCAATCAGATCTCTAAGACAGGTGTGAGATTCTCAAAACTATGTCCCTCCATCCTGAATAGCAATACTATCTATAACTTGAAAGCCTTACAACACCCTCAGTACCAGCACACTTTCAAATGTGTTTCAATCTTCAGACATACAGTGGCAGTCATAAATGTTTTGCATGCATATAGGGTAGTCATACCCAAGGACAGGTTCTGTAATCACTTGGTCATTGTCTCTGAACAAGGCTTTCAGTTTTGCCTCCTCGGAGACAGCTGTGTCTGCCAGCTACACTAAATAAATCCCAATACACTTGGGATTCTGACAAGGCTTCAAGAGCTTTTAGTTCATTTCTCTTGTGAAGGCTCCACCTCTGCATTCAGTCACAGCTTCATATTATTATTTGTACATAACAGCCGTTAAGCATGCTGTTTGTACCCACCCTTTGAAACGGAAGGAAACTTCTTTTAAAACTTGTCTTAAACATACAACAGCTTCTGTATCCCTTATTACAACTCCATTCCATTGCAGTTGTTGGGAGAAGACATTTAGTGAGGGTTAGATTCAAAGGCTGGCATTCGTCCTATGGAGCTTCATCCCATCTAGGGCAGGGAAGTTCAGGCAGCAGGACTCTGCCTGGTGAGCACAGAGCCCACTGGAGACATTTCATACCTCGGGAGTATTTTCAAGCAAGACCCACAGTGTAGTTTACAGCAGTCCTTAGCAGAGACAAAGCAAAATGCTGGAAGGCCTAACCCTGAAAAAATTCACCACGACCTGCCTTTCCTTTGGGCTGAGTACAAAAAAACCCTAGTGCTCTAGCACTCTTATTTTTGGCTAGGCTTCTGAGCAATGACAGCTAAGTAAGTAAAAATTTAATGGTTGGAGCTGGAGGAACTAATCTAATGTTGCAACCCTCAACAGCTTTTTTTTAGGCTCTTCATTTCCATGCCCAAGCAAGAATATAATAGTGGCCACAGCAGGCTGGACTCAGGGATGCCTTATGTCTTGCTCTGCCTCCGAAAGCATATGCTGCAGACACTCAGCTCATCCAGTTGACAAGAGAGAGCATCAGAGGCTGAGCCTATCTGTACCCCCGACTCTGAGGAGTTCTGGCTGCTCTCTCAGGTATCCAGAGCTGAACATATGTCCCTTTTCCCTGTCTGTCTCAGGAGTGACTAAGCTTAGTGTGAAATAAGGAAATATCATGCTTCCCACAGAGCTGAATGACAGGAGGATCCAACCCTTTAATTGCACCAGATTGTGATAAGCTTTAAGGCAGCAGCTTGGTAATAAATGTTAAGAGTATTGCCAAGACATGGTGCCTGTGGGCCAGGACTTATAGAAAAAGGGCATGGGAGAAGTGAAGACCTGTAAAGTGTTGTCAGGATGCCTCTGTTTTGACACACTTCTCCATAGTTTGAAGTAGAGTTTGAACTTGCTTTGAAATCAAGTGAGAAAGCCCCACCTGAACTGACGGCATGGAATAACACCCACACCCCGTGCACAAGGGGCTTCCAGGCAAGGAAAGCCTAGGGCTGATCCCCTTCAGTCAATCTGCAGGAGCAATGAAATACAAATTAAATCAGCAGGCCTAAATTGGCCATCGGGTCAGCCTATCTGGACTTGGGTTAATGTATGAGTTTAAGATGTCAAGGTGTCAACTTTACAGGAATTTAGCTCTGAAGCTAAATTCTGCCTGCAACTTTTATCAGTGGCATAGGACAGTAGCCTGTTCTTCACACTCAGCTGATTTACTGCAGCGTATTCAAGAACCCTTTTCTCCTCTTTTCCCCTGCTCCTCTCCTGACCATCTCCTCTGCCAAAGAGTGTCCCTGGTGAAGAAACTGAAGATGGTGCTTAACTCTAAATTCACATGCCAACAACACAACAGTATCTGAAACCAAGAGAACAATCAGAAACTGACATGCAAAAAAAGACTAATTTATTATAAATACAGCTTCAAATGAGATAAATATACTAATACCACATCAATTTTATATCTAGAGAGAAAGAATGGAGCTAAAACTTGCGTTTACCGTCAAAATTTCACTGCCCTAATAATGCGCTCATGAGGTTAAGTGAAGAAAGTGGCTGAATGTGACCTAAGTACTTAGACTTCAACTCAGAACTGTTCAGTCCCTATGTTAATTACAATCAAGCCAAAACACGGCTAGACACAGCTGGAGAGAGAAAGTGTGTTCTAGTAATTGAGAGGTTACCCACCAATAACAGACAAACAAAAAAACATTGCCAATATACAATGCTTATTTCAATTTTCCCTGGGCATATTTTTTGTTCCTTCTGTGCAGTTGCTCCTTTAGTATTTTTTATTTATCAGACAAGGATGTGGTAGGCTGAGATGAAGTGCTAAACAGCTTTGCCTCAAACACTCTACAATCACGTTTTCTGCTTGTTCCCATGATCTGAAGCATATTATTTTATTCTCACCAAACTGCATAGAAGAATGGAAAGTAACTTTGGGACAACATTTCTCTTTTGAAAACAAGCTTGTATTTTATTTTTCATGTGAAATTTATCAAGAGTGTACTGTTTTCTTCTAGCCAAAGGAGAGAGTAAGTAGTATGAAGATCAGTACTTTGCTGGAGAAATCTTCTAAATACGTATAAACTAAGAACAATTGTGTAAATATTTGAGGCTACTCTGCTTGTTTCCTTAACAAAAATAGTGTCCATTCCCATTAAAAAAAAAGTAGTGTTTGCTTGAAATAAAAGAACCTTAAAAACATCCTACAGGTAAAAAGGAATCAAGCTCTTAAAAAAATTCAAGCTTATAGGACCTACTTTGGTTCTTTTCTGGATGCAATTTTTTCTCTATCTGTCTTACGACAGAGAAGAGAGGCTTAACAGTTGCAGTAGCTTATGTGCCAGTATGACCTGGCAAATAAAACACCAGGAATTTGGGACATAAATACTTGCATAAAATATTTGCACTACTGCTACCCTGCTGGTGGATCATTTTCTGAAACGGTATGTATTCATGCTACCTCTATCTGCTTGGGACAACAGCAATACTATGCATATTCAAAGATGAGGGCAGTAAGCATGAGTCATTAACCAAATTACTCTTGCATATATGTACACTGAACACCCACAAGCCCAATTACACATAGGTAGCAACCACATCACTTGTTCTAATTCAGTGTTACACGTTAGCAGAAAAAATTGCAGAGGGGAATATCTTGTTGTGAAAAACAGCTTTTAAAGAACTGTTGACAGGTGAGTATAAATGAAACTGAAGTTAATAAATACAGGTTACTTTAGTATTCAGAAGTAGGTACTGAATTATCTGGAAGTAACACAGCACTTCCACCTTTCCAAAAGAGTGTATTCAGTGCTCCACCAGAGCTACACAGAGGTCTGCTAGCACTCAAGTGAAGGAAACATGTTCTCTGTTCATAGAATGATAGAATGATAGAACAGTTTGGGTTGGAAGGGACACCTTCCAACCCAATAGTTTGGGTTTACAGGTCACCTAGTCCAACCCCCTGCCATGGGCAGGGACACCTTTCACTAGATCAAGTTGCTCAGAGACCCGTCCAACCTGACCTGGAATGTTTCCATGGGGATGGGGCATCCACCACCTCCTCTAAATAACCTGTGCCAGTGTTTCACTACCCTCATTGTAAAAAAATTCTTCCTTAGATCTAGTCTTAATCTACCCTCTTTTAGTTCATTACCTCTTGTCCTATCACTACAGGCCCTGCTAAAAAGTCTGTCCTCATCTTACTTATAGGCCCCCTTTAAGTACTGAAAGGCTGCAACAATATCTCCCTGGAGCCTTCTTTTATTATCTTCTCTCTATTTCTGCTATTGATGCTCAGAAAGATCTATCTGTTTTTCAGAAAGTACATCTGATACACACTCTGATTGATAGGTTGACGTTGCCTCCAAACATCTCGGGACCTTTAAGATGTCTTTTATGTCACCTAATAAGTCATGTGTAAAAAGAAGTAATGAGTGCTCTGCCATGCATGTGCAGGTGTGACTTCGACTCAGACTGTGCATATGCAGCTGGGCAAAGGAAGGAAGATCAGAAACACATGCTCACTCATAGGAGTGGCAGGTGAGGACAGAAAGGGTAGGAGCAGTTGCTGTGCAAGGCACCATACTTATCCAGAGCTCCTTCTGCAGCAGAGTTCACCAGAAGGGGCACATGAAGAGATGGTCCAAGCGGGCTGAACCATTCAACATGGCAGCAGGCTCCAGTGCAAGGCTGAGCCAGGAATACCCTGAGCCCACGGACCACGTAGAAGACACACACTCCGTACAGGCAGCACATCTCCAGCCTCTCTCCAGCTCAAAGCACTGTGCACAATGACCAGAAGTGTTGAGAAGGGCCATGCCTGGACTCCCAAACAAGGAGAAGGCTAGGAATATTTGTATGTGAGCAGTACAGATGCTCTAGAGAGCCCATGAATATGCTGAATGCATAATGAATACAAGTGCATGTTAACGAGTTAAACACTCACAGGCCTTGTTCAGCTGCAGATATGTCCCATAGCAGGAAAAGAGGGCTTGGAGAGGTTAGTGATCTTCTTTTTGCAGCTCACACTCCTGTTGACAGAGAGTGATGCTGTCAGGACTAAACCATGTATGATGCTCCACACACAAAAATCTCTTATCTGCCTTCTGTGGAAAGCAGCAGTGACTGAAATGTTATCAGTAACAGCAGGAAAATGGCACTGCACAAGGATGCTGGGAGCTCTTGTGTTCAGTTCTGGGCAACAATCTCAAGGCAGCCTGAAATGAAACTGGGAACATATATAGCGAAGGAATACAACAAAGCCCTTCCCAAGCTGAGACAACTGAAGGGTGGAAGCTGTTTAGTTTAGCAAAGCAAAGGCTGGAGAGGATGTATTTGCTGTCTATAAATTGATTTGGGCTAAACATCAGGGAAAGAACAGAATTATTTAGGTTAAAGGAGAGTGTTGGCACAAGAAGAAGTGGTTCAAATAGGCTTCGAATATATTTAAGCTGGAATTTAGAAAAGGTTTTCCAACTGTGAAGGTCACTTATTAGGTGAAAGGAGGACAAAAACCATGGTACGTTAAAGAAAAGTCTTAAAGTATCAAGGTTGTTTAAAAGAGAAAGAGACCAAAACAAGAAGGGTGAAGACCACTGTCTTGCTCTTTTTTACGTTTCTTGTTAAGTTTCTGTGTAACCCATTATCCAGCATGGTCACACTGTACAGTTTGTCAAAGTTCTTGCTTACTTCTGGCTACTTAATGTATGAAGATGTGCAAATGCAATAAGCAGAATCCAGTAGGATGAGTATTGTAGTTTTGATACAGACTTGAGCTCCTGAAAGATCAGACACACACATTTTTGGTCATCGTCTGTAAACAACTGCAGGCAGAAATACAAAGAAAACTTTCTCACCTGGATACCCTGTACTTACTGATGTATATATATATGTTTGAGGCAGAAAGGGGCCAGTGAACAAGAGGATATATCCTAATTATGTAAATGTTCTTTTTTTCACATTTAACAGCTACCCAAAAAGCTGGTTGCTCTTTTTCCTTTTTAGATAGTGCATTTCATTTTTTTACACCTTTTACCAGTACATCAGCTACTCTGTTACAGTTGGAGGCATGTTCTAAAAGTCAGTAAAAATCCCAATTTCAGTAGGCAGGTAGGTATGCTGAAGTTCTAATGAAACGAGTGTACACATATTTGAGCTTGTGATCTTATGAAAAAATATGAGGCTTGGAACTGTCACAAAAGAAAGTGGACTAGATCACATAATCAGCTGTGGGCTGGAAAAAGTAAATGTGTCTTAATGTTTCTTTTTTAATGACAGAAAATACTTGAAAAGGATCTCCAGTCACGAACATTTACACAACACCAGACAGAGAGGCCTCACAGTTCTCTTGTTTTTAAATAAATTTGCAATGAGCTAGGTAAGCTGCAAATGTCAAATAGTGCATTACAACAAAAGCTCTTCTGACAGGCAGAAGAGATCAGTAGTTGCTTGGTAGCAGCTCTTCAGTGCTCTCTTCCAATAAACGCTTGCAATTCTCAGCCCTTCCCTATGTACTAAACACAGAATTGAGCTACAAAACATGTCAGAACCAGTGCCACCCTCAAGAGCAGCAGTTTTCATGTTGCACGCCGGATGATTCATGTGTGACTGATACAACTTCAGGCCCACGGTTGCTTGGAAGGACATGCAGAAGAAAGGAAATGGTCTGCAGTATGTTCCCATCAACTGCTGTCCCCCGTGGAATGCAATAGCAAGGGCAGATGAACTGTGGAGAAAGACACCTACTGTGAAACCTGACTGTCCTAGAGGAGAGCATCAGCTGAAACTAGGTGTCAGAAGTACATCCTGCAAATCTGAAACTGTTTGCTTTCTCTGTGTGCCAAAACTCATTTGTCCTCGCCACGGCACAGCCACCGCACAGCAACGGCACAGCTCAGATCTGCAGCATGCGCTGAATACTCTTCCAGGGAAACGTAAGCTCCCTCCCATCTCACATGAATCAGAGTTGCAGAAGACTGCATACACCAGATGCTTGAGGATATTTGTCACCTAGGTAGCAGGCTGGTTGGTAGTGGTTGACACAAGTGGTGTTTGTTGTCCTTATATGACCCAGAAACATACTAAGTCCCAAAGTCTGGGGGGAGCATAGATAATGTAGCACGGCTGGCATAGCTCTCACTGAAATCTTACTTTAGTATGAGTTTCTGAACTGCAGTACTGAGAGGTTGACCTGTTCCTGTTTATACTTAGTAATTCATTCTAAATTTAGTTGTTTTTTGGGTTTTTTTGCTGGTGACTGATCTCTTGGGTGGACTGCAAAAGTTTCCTTGGCAGGGTTAGTACTGGGCAGGTGGGAGAGGATATGAGAAACATGAATGGAAAACAAAATCAGAGGATTTTCACTGTAAGTGTCACCTTTCCTAGGAATAGAAAAAAAAATTAGATAAAAAGAAGAACCTTTGAACTGGTAAAAAAACAACAGGCTGAAATGTGTAAGTTTGGAATGCCTTTTTTATTTTCAGAAAACAAAACCTGAAATAATTTACAAGTGAAAAACAGGAAGTAAATTCTGGAGAGTAAAGAGTACCACATTTCTAATATGCCAAAAACGTTAACCCTGCCTGTCCCATGTGACATGACACAGAGCTCTACTATAAAACAACACTCAGAAAACTAGTTTAGAGCTTATTTTTCTGGCAATGAAAATCTCTGCCATGAACAGTATCATCTATACTAATATACCAGTGTCTGGGTTCTCCCTGGGTGTGAGATATTTGCAAAATGCAGATTTCCCTGCTAGCTCACTGCCACTAGCCTAAGGAGTGCATATTATTCCAATATGTCAATAACCTATCTTCCTAACAGCATTCAAGTCAAAGATTTTTAAATGTTTTTGGTTATGAGTTTATTGAGGAGGATAGGCAGCATTTCACAGAGACATATCATTTGTCTGAAAATAAAAGAATTGCTCTGAAAGTCAAAAAACAGGCAAAAGTCTGGACTGAAGTTAAGTATATTTGAGATGCTACAGAAATCCCACCCAGCATATGTCATGAATCTAAGATTGTAGGTAATTTTGAAGTTTGAGAATAGGCAAGGCGCAAAGCTTCCTGTATTTCAATATCTAACACATCATTACTCAGTGATTTTGCAAATTACGTAAAAACATGGGGAAAAAACTTTCACAAAGACCAGAGAAAGGCTTGTTATCACAGGGTGAAATATATATATACACACGTGGTCCTTTGAAAAGCTGGTGGTCACCTTCATTTCCATACTGCCAGATGCCCGGCGTATGATTTTAATCTCCCTTTGCAAAAAATGTCACTTCTTTCCTTCTGGCCACAATTCCCTTGCAGTCTCACTCTTTCTCTAAGCCTAAAACCCTTCATGCGGCTCATCCTCCTGCCTCCCTGACTTGGCCTTCATGGGTGTCCTCCTGGCTCACCTTACAGACCCATCCCTCCTCCATGTCTCTCCCCTGCTCCAGCAGGCTCTCCTGTTTTCCAAGCACAGCCTCAGCCCCTGCTCTTCCCCTTGGCCAAGCAGCCCGGCCTTTATTCCTCCTCCTGAACCTGTAGCTTTGTGCTACCTTGCCCGCAGTTCCTCATGCTTGACAGAAAATCATGCCAAAATCAAAGGCACCGGTTTTCCTGCTTGATACCCCTCCTTGCCACTCCGCTCCCTGTGACACCTACAGTAACCAGTCACCTGTCAGCAGCCAGGTAGAGGCAACATGTCCATTCCTGTTCCTGCCCCTGCTCTGCTTTCTTCTACCTCATCACGTCCCACCACTTCTTTCAGCTCTTGTGCAACACAACAGCCATGAAAAGAAATCCGTCCCCGGCACAGGTCCTTGGTGTGCGTTGACATGCATCTGGGATGCACATGCAGGCCAAATACTGAGCGACTTAGTCTCATCAGAATAAGATCTCCTCAGCGTTCAGCGTTTTTTTAAAGCATCCCTGTCAAGGCCTGTATTATTCCTATATTACCAACACTTTGTTGACAGCCTCATACATATCTAGAAAACCCGTGTCTCATGCAGAAATATGCAGCTAGGAAAAAGAGTAAAGAAACAAGCTTCATTGCCAGTTCTGGTATTAAACATTGATTGTAAGCAAAATAATCAGAAATGTGAATACGAAAGAGAAACATATGAGATCTGCTTTAAGGCTTTAATCTAAATTTTACAAAGCTAATTTTAGGAGGGGGTATCAATGCACATTGTGATTATGTACAGACCAAGAGCATATCTCAGTTTTATATTAACTTCATATTTCCAAACAATAGAACTGTCTTCCAGCCTTGGTCAGTCATTCAGCCATCATATACAAGACTGGCTGACAGATTACACAGCTTGGTGGTACCATTATCCTAAAGTCTGAATTAAAATTCACATTTGCTGACTTCTTAATATTTAATTTTATTGCTAGCTTTGGCACCAAATCTTAATTCTGCCTCTGCCTGCATCTGAAAATCCTTGCACCAGGATGCCAACTATTGGATCCAGTCTGGGGACCAAGCGCAGGAACAAGCAACAAGTTTCACTAACGATCCATAAGATGGGTTCAGGCCTGTGCTGAAGGTGGCTAATGATGCTGCAAATGAAAAACCCATTGCTCAGGCCAGGGAGTCAAGATCAAATGTAGGACATGCAAGCCAACTGCATTGCTTTCTATGCTTTCATCTTTTCTATGCTTTCTATGCTGTCATCTACTGATGACAGCACACACAGATCAGATCAGCCTGAAGATCTCTGTGTTGTTTTTAACAGACCTTCGGCTGGAATCAGTGTGGCCCTTCATGAATAAATCATGGCATGGAGAAGAACGTGCTTTGCCTTAGCATCATCCAGATTACACTTGCAGGCAGAAAAAAACATTGTGTTGCTTTAAAGCTATTGCAGAAAAGCTGCCTAGGAATTGGTGTGCACCTAACATGCTCAAACACCAGCCCAGAGAGGGCTGTTCTGGTCTGCCAGTCAGACTGAAAACTGGTTTTATTTTTGCACCCGTAAGGCAATCTTCTGTCATGGGGTGAGATCTGTATGCATTCAGGATGCATCAGTGGTTCAGTTGCTACCAACCAGTCTCACTGTGTTACTCACACCCACTCTCTAAATTTCTATCAACCTGTGGATAGAGCTCAGTAAAGGGCACCCTCTCTCTAGAGAGAAAGAGAACTGGAAGAAGAAAGGGAAGTGACAGAGTCTTTTTCCACAGCTGGTGACACAAACATTAGTGTTTCTCAGCCAGTCACCCCAGAAATAGACATTATCGAGTGCACCCTGAGCAAGTTTGCAGGTCATATCAAGCTGAGTGGTGCGGTTGACACACTTGAGGGACGGGATGCCATCCAGAGAGACCCGGATAAGCTTGAGAATTGGGCCTGTGTGAACCTCATGAGGTTCAACAAGGATAAGTGCAGGGTTCTGCACCTGGGTTGGGGCAAATCCCGATATCAGTACAGGCTGGGGAATGAAGGGATTGAGAGCAGCCCTGGTGAGAAGGATTTGGGGGTACTGGTGGATGAAAAGATGGACATGAGCCAGCAATGTGCACTCGCAGCCCAGAAAGCTGTCCTAGGTTGCACAGGAAAGACATGGACCTTTTGGATGAGGGCCACAAAAATTATCAGAGGGTTGGAACACCTATCATGAGGACTGCGTGAAAGAGTTGGAGTTGCTCAGCCTGGAGAAGAGGAGGGTCTAGGGAGACCTTAATGGGGCCTTTCAATACTTAAAGGGGGCTGTAAGAAAGATGGGGACAGACTTTTTAGCAGGGCCTATAGTGATAGGAGAAGGGGAATAGTTTTGAACTAAAAGAGGGTAGATTTAGACTAGATCTAAGGAAGAAATTTTTTACAATAAGGGTGGTAAAACACTGGAACAGGCTGCCCAGAGAGGTGGTAACTGTCCCATCCCTGGAAATATTCAAGGTCAGGTTGGATGGGGCTCTGAGCAACATGATCTAGTTGAAGATGTCCCTGCTCACTGCAGGGGGCACTGCACTAGATGACCTATAAAGGTCTCTTCCAACCCAAACTTTTCTACGATTCTGTGATTCTATGATCATAAATGAGCATAACTTTGTAAAAGGAAAAGATTAACCTCCTTGCTGCAATAGCTAGATTGTTGGGGTTATTTACAGATTAAGGAACAAGGGTTGTGGTCAACAGATGACTGGCTCTAGTATAAGAGAAGGATACTTGCACCAGGAGTGCAGTGCTGTATAAGGGGAGAGTGCTTAGAAGTCTACACTCCCATGACAATAGTAGTCACCTTGCAGTCAACTTTCTGCTCACTCAGAGGGATCAGGACCACAGTTCAGCACATGAGTGGGACAAAAGTCCAGCCATCTGCGGTATAGCCAAAATAGTTTCCAGAATTACAAATTCTGCCCTGGCACCTCCGTTGGCTTCTCTTCACAGGCATTCCCACCAGAGGTCTAGGACAGTGAAGGTGGCACAGGGCAGTTCCTTGCTTACAGTATAGGCCCTGTGCAATCAACATTCTTGACAAGCATATCACACAGAGTTACAGGGGCTGTAACTACCATCTTTTAAAAATATACAAATGGAACAATTAGACAGCAAAAATCCAATATTTTTTGTCTATAAATATTACCAACACAGGTCAGTAAATAGAGGACAAAACCTGTAGCACAGATGTCTGTTCTTTAGCACGATGCATGAGAAGTGCACTTCTACCCTTAGCCATCATAGCATGAAGCAGGAGACTGTTATCCTTGTTTTAGCTCACAAAATTTCAGTATCATTAGTACTCATAAAACATTTCTGTCATGTTTTTTATTCCAGACACAGTATTTGACCTGATTATCACCAAACAATAGATTTCCCACTTTCACAATGTGCTTCATGAAGCTAGATTTTCTTTTATCTGATCTACATTTACAGACATTAATGTTATCTCTTCCTTGTTGTTCTTTATTATGATGTTGGGTATGGAGGCTTTGCCCCATTTTCATAATAACTTTCCTAGTTTAAAATATCTGTGGCCTCAGAAGGGTCTCATTTAGGCTTATTTTGCAGGGAGGGAACTGAAATGACTTTGATATTAATGCATAAATATGGGACCAAAGTTAGATACTGCTTCATTACCAGAATTAAATAATCATTTTTTTGAGCACTTTCTCTTGTAGGGGTTATCTCGTTCATCATCTTTGCTTTTGCAGGGCAAATAACTCTAAAACTTTTGTGACAGGTATCGAATGGCACAGCACTTCAGAAGAGGGTGGACCAGTATTCTGTATATGATTAAGTAACATTTTCTTTCACGTCACTCTTGAACTTATGAGGCATTGAAGAGTTTTCTTTGAAGTTTCAAGCAGCATGATGAGGAAGTATCTTCAACTAGCTGCCCATGCCCCTTTCTCCAGAAGACTGTTCAAGGCCAGTCCCATCAATATATTTAAGGAATGAGCAAATTTGTGGCATGGGTTATACTTTCTAAGGTAAGCTGTTGTCATGTCTTTAACGCTACCCAGATTTTCTCAGACTTCTTTGGATTAATAATGGTCACAAATGGCAAGAGTCCTCAGCACAGTTAGTACAGAGGCTATCTCTTTCCTTCGCTAGCTCATTAAATATGATACACACCATAATCTCCAGAATACATTATCTGCTTTCCAGCTTGCAACTTGCCTTTTTTGGTAGCTATCACTAACCAAGCTCTAGTTCATAAGAAGAATGTCACTGATCTTGATTTTTCAAGACTCTTCCTCAGCCAGAAGCTGTCTAACTCTGGAAGTCATGACCTTAGCAGTATGCAGGCCAGTTATAATAGACTGGCAGAGCTGCCAAAACAAGAAGTCATCCCTGTCACTGATGAGGTTACCCAGCAAAAACCCATGAGGAGTGCTTTTGCGACCTCAGCATTAGACTGCTTCCTTCAATTGTTCTCAAAGTGCACAACTGCCAGCAAGTCTGAGACACACACATGGGCTTTCAACACTGCAGTGAAATTATTTTCTCATTTTGGTCTTGTAACAACTACACTTTTGTTTGGGAGAGCCAGCTGCAGAATTCTGGTCAGCATTTTTTCCCCAAAGCATAAATTATTTCTGCAGACTTCATTTGATTTGCAACTGTACCACAATGCAACATAGAGCCAGCTAGTATTTCTTGTTACAAATGCCTGCTTTGGGCCCAAGCATCCTCCTTTTGCTGTTTTACCAATGCAAGCACAGAAGAAGTGGTGCTAGAATTTGAACATTACTTTCTGATAAGTGATAAAGAAAAATGTCATCTGAATTATATAAAACACCTCTGGATCAAGGGAACAGGACACTGATTTAAGAACCATAGACTGCTCGTTTTGCATGCATATGCACGTATGTACACTAAATTTCACCCACCATCCTCCTACATTTAAAGAGCATTAAGCCTGCAAAATCAAGCGCTCAGAGGCAGAGTAACACAAGAATAAAATGTGCCTATTAGCTTTAATTTAGCCCCCTCATGTGTATGAATAACCCTCAGTCCTAGTGAAGTGGCTTTATTTTCAAGACAGATAACAAAAACTTCAGATAATTTCAAAAGGAAACAAGAAGACTTTTCAACCTATATGTCACTATGGAAAAGCAGTAAGGAAAAAAAATGGGTTTCATTCTTCGTTTTCTAGTTAAGATAAGACTGCTTTCCCTTAATACTTAGGGGAATTAGAGAATCCTTAAATAGATACCCAAATATTTCACAAGGCTCTGGAAAGGCTGTGATTCATATTCAGTAGTGCAAAGAGCACCATGGTGTAACAGGCTTAGGTTCAGAAAGTTCAGGCAGGTACTGCAATGCTGAGAAACAGATCTTCTTATAAATGCTGAGTGACAGCAGCAGCAATAAAGCAGTCAGGGCAAGAAGCATGCACCTTGTGGAAAGGTTTGACAGTTCCAATAAACAATTATGAGTTGTTGCTTTCAAAGATAAGTAGTTTAAAGACCATATTCCTTGTGCTTCCTTCTTTGAGAAGGTTTGCTGGAATGTTGCTTTTGAGAAGTAGTATAAAAAACAAAGCATTGATATTGTGAAAAGTGAGACTAGAAATTAGTTCAGCTATTAAGCCATATGTACCTCCCGGGCAGAATCTATGTGTCTTCCTGAGCTCCAAAACGTGGGGCGACATGATCATTATTATATAGCTCTTTAGAAGAGTATACAGCCAGAAAAGCACTTTATTGGTGCCATATTCTGAACCACCTCGGGTAGAAGTTGTGTTGCCAAAGCTCTCTGTGATATTGTATGCAGCTCACCTACTCTGAGATGAAGAAAGGGGCAAAAGAAGCAATGCTTTGCTCTCTCAACCCACTTTGCTTAAAGTAATAACATTTCATTTGAAGCAAGACCTAACAGGCTCTTCAGGAAATGGAAGGCATCACCTTATGCAGCCGTGCGAGCAGTTCAGATGGACTAGGGTGCTCCAGCAATTAAGGATATTGTACAAAAAAGGAGATGTGATAGTATTTTCTGCTGTTATTCTTGTCTTTACAGATAGTTAAATGAGTTTTCCTTCATTTCTGTCAGTTTTTCCTCATTATTCAGACCATAGATTTTGTACTGGCAGATACTATACATCTGTAAAGACCTAATCCAAGGAGATCCAAATTTTGTTTGGAACATGCAGAGGCAGTATGGTGAACATGGATGAAAACTGGAAACAAAAATAGTGCCATCAGTGGGATGTTCTATGTCACCTGCATTTGAATTTCTAGATTTTGCCCGGGAACAGTTCGATCACTGTGTAACA
Organism: Phaethon lepturus; assembly: GCF_000687285.1. NCBI lineage: Eukaryota > Metazoa > Chordata > Aves > Phaethontiformes > Phaethontidae > Phaethon > Phaethon lepturus. Next base: position 212,340 of record NW_010521051.1, read on the forward strand.
GACCACATGTGTAACTGAGGCATCAAAGTGAACTGCCATTATTAAAACAAGCAAAAATGTGTGTTTCAGGAGGTCATCATGCCAAGAGAGAGATTACAGAAAGCAGATCAATTTTAGAAGGTTTAGAAGGAAGTGAACTCAAAAAAAAATTATAAATATCCTGACCATTTCTTATTTTGCAGCAGAATCACAGAGTTATGACTGGGAGCTGTGGAAACAGAAGAATTATTATTAACTGGCATAGCTCACAAGAAAGGGCCTTGCATTAACACATTAATCCGAAGTATTTTCCTCCTTCAGTGTGTATTCAAGCCCCCTTACACAGAAAAAGGCCTTCAGGCATGAAACATCAGTTATCACTGCAATGTCAGTGCCTTCTTCACTAAAGCACAGCACCTTCTTTACATTTCAGCAAGGAAATGCCAGTGTGTCAGACACAGCTGGAAGATGGTGTCAGGGGCATCATGGTCTCCACAGATGATGGGGAGGACAGTTGTGAGGCTACACAAGCTTGTTTCTTACTAGTCTCCGAGAAGCAGAGCTGCTTCTTCCTTTATTAGCCTTCACTGCACACAGAAGAAATCCCAGCAAGGCTGCCAAATGGTATGACTGGAAAACAACACACCGCTTGTGAGGAAGCAGTTCATTACTCAGAGAGCTTTGGTCAGTGCCCAGGTATGATGTACAGGAGCAGCGTTTGTCCTTGCAGGGTGCTAACTGCCCCACTCATCTGCGTACTTGCTGCCAGTGGCATAAATGTCAGTCAGCCTCATTATCTGTGTCTTTACACAAAATAGGTGGCATAAATAAATGAGGAGCCATATCCCTCTCACTCCCTTTCCTTTTAACCAATTTCTGCCTTTGCCTAGCTAAGCAAACCGATTTAGGACAACAGGTTTTCAGTGTAATTGGCTGCTGCTATAACAAATCTTGCCTTTCAGAAAGGCAGTAACGGCTGCTGTTGCTGCCAACACTGAAAAGAGGAGCCTGCATGGCCACTTTGTCATTATAACATGCTCCCCTCTTGATTTCCTCTATGTTCTTCAGCAGCAGAAGAATGGAGAAAGAGAGATGTTTTTAATGACGCAGAGAAGGCACTCCTTCCCAGAATCCTCGTTCACAGATAAAAGAAGAGGCTTTTGTGCTTGCAGCAATACCAAAAAGGTGCTCTTGCACGCATCTTTACATTCCCATGAACCAGTCAAAAGTGTTCTGGCACACAGTCCACTCGCTAACAAAAAGCCAGCCCAGCTGTACATTGAACATATTCTAATATGTTGTATGCGTAAGAAGATGTTCCTCAGCAAAGGTAAGTAATTCGGTTTTTCTTCCCTGAAACAACACATCTTGGGTTGATTAAAAAATTAAGAAATTAGGTTATTGAGTTATGTTGTTATATGGTATACCATTTTTTCAGGCAGATCTGAAAAAATCGTGACATCCTCTTGTACTACTGTTTCCCCTAGGAAACATGTTTATCAATATTCATTTTCTTTCTGGTGTTTTAACTAATGTAGTCAGAGCTAGCCCTCAACCAAAATGGAGATCTGAGCCTGTCCAGTTTCTAAAACACTTAAAATGTAGTGGCAAACTATATGCCTGGGCTCATTATTTTGAAAATCTAATTGATGTTTCTCTATTAGTATTTAACAAAAACGGAAGTCAGCCCATAGTTAATCAAAACGTTCAAGTTCAGTGGTATTTTGAGCCCTCATATAAGCCTGTTATTAACTCAAGTTTCATGCTAGTGGAAAAATTAGTCCAGTGTCAAATACTCCGGCAGTCCAGGTCAAGCACATCTGGCCATGGCACGCATGAGAAATTTTGCCATTTTTGTGCTAAAAGGTGGCCAGCCAGAAGGGAAGCATAGACAGCACAGACACATAGTAATGGGTCATTTCATTCTCATTATCCACTAATTCAGGGACTGTATCCTTGAATAAGAAATCATGAGGAAATTGCCTTTGTTGACCTCTGTGATAGCAGGTCTATGTCGGTCTGCGAAGGATGCATACATATGTCCTTGTCTGTTGTATGCTCCCCTGACATCGTATCCCTGAATCCTGGAAAACAGTGCAGACTGTCACAGGTTTTCCTTGCTCAATGTTTCTGTGTCTGTTGTCTGTACCAGAAATAGTGTGGCCAGCAGGAGTAGGGAAGTGATTGTGCCTCTGTACTCGGCACTGCTGAGGCCACACCTTGAACACTGTGTTCAGTTTTGGGCCCCTCACTACAAGAAGGACGTTGAGGTGCTGGAGCGTGTCCAGAGAAGGGCAACGAAGCTGGTGAGAGGTCTGGAGCACAAGTCTTATGAGGAGTGTCTGAGGGAACTGGGCTTGTTTAGTCTGGAGAAGAAGAGGCTGAGGGGAGACCTTATCGCTCGCTACAACTCCCTGAAAGGGGGTTGTGGCGGCGAGGGTGTTGGCCTCTTCTCCCAAGTAACCAGCGATAGGACAAGAGGAAATGGCCTCAAGTTGCGCCAGGGGAGGTTTAGATTGGATATTAGGAAAAATTTCTTCACTGAGAGGGTGGTCAGGCATTGGAACAGGCTGCCCAGGGAGGTGGTGGAGTCACCATCTCTGGAAGTGTTCAAAAAACATGTGGGTGTGGTTCTTCAGGACATGGTTAGGGGACACGGTGGCGCTGGATTAATGGTTGGACTTGATGATCTTGAAGGTCCTTTCCAACCTAGTGATTCTGTGATTCTGTAATATTGATGTTGTACCTCAGGGTTTTGTAAATTGCTTTGTGGAGGACTTCTTTTTGCTATTGTCCTGCATGAGGCAGTATCAGTTCTGCTGAGAAGGAGTCTGGCTGGCATTTCTGCAGATAAATTGTATGTATTGCTCTCATGCAAAGTTTCCCTAGATTTTGCCTAAGTTGAGAAGGAGATTTGCATACATTTGTAATGATAAAGCCTGCACTCTCACCTTCTAGAGTCTGGTACATATCTTTCGTATTATTCTGAGACCACCAGGAGAAAAACATGGCATATAAAAATTGCGTGCAAACTAAATGTGCATCTCTGGGAGGTGAGGAAGAAAATCCTTTGTAAGATGGGAGTTTCATGCCAACAGAAGCACTCACTGATGTGTAGTTGACTGGAATCAGATGAGTCCCAGTCAGCTTGGAGGTGTTACAGACTGGACCA
>NW_010521051.1:215500-218052 GCF_000687285.1 Phaethon lepturus
ACCATACAGAGATCCAAGTTTTTCCTTACAAAGCCTATCTGGCCTCCCTCCTCCTCCCTCTCTCTATCATGACAGATAATTCTTTCAACTTCTCTTTCACCACAACAAAGAAAAGATACCAACTTTCTCTGCTCATGCAGGTACAACTTGTGCTTACATTTAACCATAGGTAAATTGTGGCCAGCAGAATTAGTCTGAGAAACAAAGGCTTAATTGGGTAATTTGGGCATGAACTGAAACACAGGAGGTTCCTCCTGAACATCAGGAAACATATTTTTACTGTGAGGGTGACTGACTACTGGCATAAGTTTCCCAGAGAGGTTGTGGAGTCTCCAGCCTTGGAGATACTCAGATACCATTGGGGCATGGTCCTGGGTGGCTGGGTCTAGGTAGTCTTGCTTGAGCAGGAGGGTTAGACCAGATGTCCTTCAGAGGTCCCTTCCAACCTACCATTCAGTGATTTTGTGAATCTGGCTGTGCTAGCACAGTGATCTGTCTCACTAAGTGAGAATGCCTTCTGTCTGACTAGTGTGACCTTGGGTCTGTCTGCATATCTCAGCGAAGACAGTCCTTTTATTTGCCATTGTAAACCACTTCCAGCTGCAAACAGAGCATCCCCATAAATAGATTTCTTTAAAGCATCTGCTTGACACAGCACAACCAATCAACTACTACGATATAAGGTACAGAAAAATCAAGATTAAGCAAAGATAAGGATGTAATTGCTCTTTTTCAGGGTGCCTTCTGTGTCCTGCTTCCCATCTGCTGTCAAGAAAAGAACAAGCAAGGGATGACTGGAGGGAATAACAGTGTTCTTGCCAGTGAATGTTAAAGCAGCAATGCCTAGGCCGTGCAACAGGAGTTTCTTCCTACACATGTGGTAGTTTCCTATCGCTCATCTTATTAGAAGGCATGACACATTGCTTTTTTCCCCTTTCTAACGAAATAGCTTCTGCTGTAAGCAAAGGTTTTTTAAAAAAAAGCTGCTTCCCACAACCTCATACGGTGAGACCCACTCCTTAGAGAAGGTTCGTTATGTGTAATCAAGAGCAAGACAGAGTAACATTTCTTGGGTACCTGGGTCTGTCTGCTTCACACCCTGCAGCAGACAAAATATAACCCTCTCTTTAGAGCTAGTTGTTGGAGCTACCATGAAGAAGAAGAAGATCGCTCCCCAGTCTTCAGAGGCACAACTGGACCAATGCCAATTTGCAGTGTCCAGGTAAGACCATGGATAAGAACCTGTTCGTCTCCCACTCTTCCTCAAAGCTCACAAATCACAGAGAGGGACTGCTGGGAATGAGAGAGAGCTAAACTGAGCTAGAAAGAGTCAGATGAAAGTCCTGTCCTGGCACAGTCACCTGTGTCTCACCGTCTAGATGCCATTATCAGGTACGGTTTGATTTGCATCCCTGATAACAACTCGACGTATTTCTTGGCCCTCTGTGAGCAGTGCAAGAGGGAAAGTCAAACTCTTCCTGAGCATCCCCACTGAGCTCTTCATTCAATCACCTCTTTTCCTAGCTGAAGCTGCAGGTGCAATTTGTGCATTTATTTAAAATATCCTTTGTCTGCATGACTTCATTCCCCTGTACTTTTTAGCAGAAGCTTCCAAATAGCAACATTGGCCTTGGTTTTCTCTTGCTTGAGGCTTCACTTCATCAGCCTTCCTGCTCAATACAAAGTCCAGTCCATCAGCATCATCTCCATTCAGTTATCTGGAGCCTTGAGAAGCAGCAGGCTACATTTAAAGATGGGAAACAGGTCAGGATAGCAATCAATCAGGACTGAGCTTTGGTGCTCCAGGAAAACAGCTGGATAGCAATACTTCATCAGCTGTAGGAAAGCTATTGATCCAACTTTGACCTTATGGCAGGAACAGTGGGTAGATATGTAGTATCCATATTAGTACCCAAAGAGGTCTGGGAGGGAAAACATATTTCTTGTCAACAGTCACCTACCTTGCCTGTGATTATTTGGTATAAAGCAAGGCTCCTTCCCCTTTACGCTCCTACTAAACAAGGGAAACAAGTCATTGCTAGCACAGGGCTGCTTGTATGTTAACTTCTCTTCCACTTTGCACTTTGGAAGCAGCAGGCAGCAGTTGCTCTGCTCTTTGTTTATTGTCAGTTTAATTTCTCTTGCCAGCTGCGGCAGAAAAATGCTGAGACTAGAGGAGGTGCAGAAAAAGCAGCCCTAGCAGGTGAGGAACCTGTCAGTTTAGCTGGGTTGTATTCTAGCGTGATCACAAGCTGTCAAACCTCCTGTAGTAAACGCTCTGACAGAGCCACAAACTGAGAAGCACCAAATTAAACAGAGCCCTTTTTGTCTTGAGTCCTTTCACCCAACTGCAATGGTTACTTCAAAAACTGCTTGTTCCCCTCTTGGGGTTGCTTTTCTTGAATGCTGGAATGATTGGTTTTATTGCTGCTAATACTCACAGACAGTGAATTTCAAAGTCCTGTGAATATTTCAAGAGAATGAAAGCACAGCACAAATAAATTTACATAGATATAATTAACTTTGCAGATTGATAGAAAATTATTTTCAGC
>NW_010521051.1:218083-224945 GCF_000687285.1 Phaethon lepturus
TTCATCAGGGACTGGGATGTAAGGGCTTTACTGTAATATAAACATGACATAGCTGACCCAGATTTTCACACTGGAAACGTTAATACATGTAGCCATCGTGGGACAGAAGCCCTGCTTATGGACCAGTCTAATGAGAAAGAATATTTGCCTACTATAATGTGGAAGAGTAGAAACTAGGTGAAGGCAAAGCAGTGAAAGCAATGCCTTGCACAAAACATCTCCAGCTATAATGTCAAAGTGTTACAGTGAATACATGATATTTAAAACTCAGAGGGGCTTACTTTCATTCGATTCACAGTTAGTCATTACTGCAAGTGTGAGGAATATCTACAAAAGAATATAAGAGGATGCACTCAGTTAATGAATTATTCCCTGTGCATTATTTATTCAGCTCAAAAAATAGCCACATTTTTTGCTACACAAGGAGAAGTTTCAAAGTAATTCCACAAAAGCTGCTTACTATTTCCTTGGTGAAGACAGAGTTTGCAGTGAGAGAGTATAAAGCAGAGCCTGAGCAAACTGCTTAAGAGACTTCAGGTGAAAAGCTGACTTAAGTGAGCTTTGCCATCGACTTCAGAGACGTTGTTTCCCCTCCAGCTCAACAGTGATCACAGCTGTCTAATAAACACTTGGCATCCAGATATTGCAGGCAAACATGTCGATTTTTTGTACATTCGAAAGCAAAGCTGGCAGCTTCACACAGCTGCCTGTGCATACATACCCTCTGTGTGATACTAATGCTCTCTGCAAAACGTACGTGTATATTAGAGTCCGATCCTGCCGAGTACTGTACTATGATCCAATAGAACATTTAAACGTCTGCTTACATTTGTGCATCCAAGTCGCCAACATGGAGCAGGTATTTAAGTGTTTAGTTGGACCACAGCGAGAGCCCACTGCCTTGTAAAATAAGCTCTGACACAACATATATTTTAACTAGCAGAGCAACATGTTTGTGGTAGTTTTGAAACAACTGGAGCAAAGCTCTGAAGTATCTTAGAACAAGTAAACATAATGGGTTTTGTGTTGTTTTTTCAAAGCAGAAGACAGGAATCATTCCAACAGACACTTTAAATCATGTGCCAGAAACACACAGTAATGACGATATACATTGTAAGGTTAAAAAAAAATCTAAATTCAAACATGCTATTCAATCTTCTCTTTTCAAAACTTACTCTCACATCCTAGTCTGCCAGATTGAAGTTGATATCATCCAATTGGTATAAAAATAATTAAGAAGAATACCTCAGAGGTAGACCTAGTTGTTGCTGTAGTCATTATTATGATTATTATTCTAAATAATAAAGCATTTCTTATAATCACAGACCATAAGAGGGATGAGGCATTGTGATGCTGGATCAGCTTAATAAGAACCGAAATTTTTCCCTTTGCTTTATAGACAAAATATCAAAAAGCTAAAATCAGACTCTTGAAAGCGTATGGAAGTTCACTGCTTAGGTATGGATGGATAGACTCCACAGCTGGGCTCTGCTTCCACAGCATTGTTTACATGAGGAAAGCTTTAGCCAACTAACCGAAGTACCTTAAGTTATCATATTTAATATTTTTTTAAAGTCCTTTAGTCCTGAAGTGATGGGCCAAGTATCTAGAGTGAAATAGGATTGTGTTTTGCAGGTATGTATTCCTTTTAACTGTACACAGAGAGCAGCCTTTCTCAGCAGAAATAACGTCCTAATCTTACCAGAAATCTCACCTTTCTGTTCTACTTGTCTTTTTGGAGTCTCTTAAACAAGAAATCCATTTTGACACCTCTCTGTCTTACTGTGAGTGCCACAGATTTTGGTCTGCTTGCTTTAATGCATCTCATCTTGTGTTTATGGGACTACACTAGGATCTCAGCATTTCTTTTAATTAAAATGTCTTTAAAACAATCATGAAAACACAGTCTACGGAAGTTCAAAAGTAGAAGACTTACAAATAAATATTTGTAAGAGAAATATTTAATTTTTATTCCTGAGAACTAACTCACCATCTTTTAACATATGTGCTTGCGACGTGTCAAATAGAAGAACTGCATTTGCCCAAGGAAGCTTATGAGTAGCGTCTTTCACATGAAACTCAACACAAGGGCTTACTGGCCATCATCACAGATGGAAATGTGCCTGCCAGAAAGGTGGCAAGAGCCCTGTCCATGTAGCTCTTCCTGAAAAAAGAGCGAAGTTGGGCTCTCCTGATATCTCCCTGCTTCTCATGCATTCTCAGAGCTTGAGCAGGTGCTCAGATTTTGATGCAGTGATTTAAAATATTACCATCATTATACACTCATCTTCTTTGCTACAAGGATTAGCAAAAATTTGTGTGTGTCCCAGTCCCAGCATGTTAGAGTTTAAGACTAGTGAAGATGAGTTATTCATACAGGTGTCTGTGAAATCCCTTCCCTTTGCAACATCTTAACATGGTTGTCCAAAGGCTAGTCAAGTATTTCATAGTAATCAAAGTCTGATGTGATAGAAAGCTACTCCGCACTCTGTAGATGGGCGTTATTCACAGTTTGCTCTACAATGAAGATGTATGCTGTAAAGAGCAGTACTGAAAAAGCAGTTTATTACACTGAATTCACAAGAAATCTTTGGTCCCATAAAAATCAACCATATCATGTTATCAGCAGTGCTGTTGACTATGACTGTAGTAACTTGTCTTCTGTATGTAGACATTTCTCGTTTTTAGGACAGTCCTACAACATATGACCGGATTAAAAAAAAATTTTGCTTCCTACTTATTGTATACTTCAAAGGCTTCTCTGGAAAACATGGGGACATCTGCTTGCCAGAAGTGTGTCTTTAAATTAGTGCCTCTGAGCTCTACCTTCAACACCAAGCAACGATTTATAACCTGAATAGAAGTGGCTCCAAACCAAACAAAAATGTTAAAAAAAAAATGCCTGCAGGAATGTAACAGCTGCTGAAGAAAACATTTAGCTATTGCTGTTCATGGTATTCTGCTGCTTTGTAACCCGATTTCAAAATAGAGCAAATTAATAGTATTAAAAAAGAGGGAACAATAGGTCACATTAAAACACCATATTAAGACAGCTACAGTGGGCGAATTACAGAAACTAACAACACTTTAGTCATCCACAGGCATTTGCAGCAGAAAATTTGAGTTGCCATGGAAGATGCTGATGGTATTTAAAAACTGAGGAAGTGAGAGACTGACAGTGTGGGTGTATCTGTGTTAGAGATATTTGTGGCCAAAAGATACATCAGGGCTGAGGCAGGCCTGATCTAGCACCTCTTTGTTATTTACAAAATAACCAACTTTTGTCTGTTAGTACTATTAAGGCCTACGTGACACAACATCTTTCTTGGACAGATAATGTTAAAGAATTCAGATCTACAGAGCTGAAAAATCAGGGGAAAAGTAACACTGTTAGGAGAATAAAACCTCAAAAGACTTCTCTATATTGATGCCAAAGGCTTGTATTTTAAGGCTGCAAGAGTGGTGCTGAACATTAACAAACCAATGCAAAGGAAAGGGATTTGCAGGAAGTCCTTTTTCCATATCTCTCTTTTCTTCGTTATTTTTCCACTCAGTAGGATGCTTTTGATTTGTTCCCCTGAGTAGGACTAATCATCAGGACAATTAAAGCATGAGACTTCCCAAAAAATGACACTGGACATATTTTTTTCCTTTAGCTCTGGGATTCCAACATACCAGCTTTGCTGATCGAAAACTCAGGAGTATTTCTTGTTTTGTCTTTTTCTCACAGAGCCCCACATTTGTATTTTCAGTGGAAGCATAAGCCATTTTGATTTATAAGCCCCTGCCAAAAGTAATTAGACCCCTTTCTTTAAGGGTCAGTTATATGGAGCTAGTGCACATACGATACTGCAAAAGGTTCTCATCTTTGGATGACCCAGAAAGTTTCTGTAAAAAAGTCAAGTCTCTCAGTAAAGACAACTGCCAGTACTAGTAGTTCAGTTTCTTCTCCTCAAACACAAGCAATACCATTCCCCAGATGCTCCCCAGCACAACAGAAAAACAACTGCTGCTGAGGTGTAGTAAAGCAAGAGAGCTGCTCTGAGTATGTGAAGGAACAAGATGCTGGGAATGACTAACCAAAACCATTGCAGATCAAGAAGTGATTTCAGTACCACAAAGACATGTTAATTCCTGGATTCTGTGATGCTCACAATTACAGATGGATGTTCCTCCTTGTTACTTTAGCTATCCTGAGAGCACTACAATATTTCGTCCAACATGAAGCTAAAAGAATGAAGCTTCTCTTGAAGCTGAGAGTAAGTTCATAGGTAGTACAGCCAGAGGTTAATTCAGAAGTTTTTTCCCTGCCACAAAGACTTACGTCATGGAATCATAGAATCATTTAGGTTGGAAAAGACCTTTAAGAACATCGAGTCCAAACGTAAACCTAACATTGCCAAGTCCGCCACTACACCATGTCCCTAAGTGCAACTACACATCTTTTAGATACTTCCAGGGTTGGTGACTCAATCACTTCCCTGGGAGCCTGTTCCAACACCTGACAACCCTTTCAGTGAAAAATTTTTTCCTGATATCCAACTTAAACCTCCTCTGGTGTATCTTGAGTTGATTTCCTCTTATTCTGTCATCATTTGCTACTTGAGAAAAAAGACCAACACCCACATCACTACAACCCCCTTTCAGGTAGTTGTAGAGAGTGATAAGGTCTCCCCTCAGCCTCCTTTTCTCCAGACTAAACAACCCCAGTTTCCTCAGCCAATCCTCAGAAGACTTGTTCTCCAGACACTTCACCAGCTTTGTTGCCCTATTTTGGACACATTCAAGCACTTCAATGTCTTTCTTGTAGTGAGGGGCCCAAAACTGAACACAGTATTCAAGGTATGCCCTCACCAGTATATGTCAGTGTACATTGCTTACCATTATAACCAAGCACTTCAGAAAGACAAATGAAAGCAACACTGTTAGTTCCCTTTTTGTAAATGTTAATAACTAGCTTGTCCAGAAAAACAGGGAGAAGTTGCAGTGCAGAGAAGTGCAATGGCATATGTTGAGTCCCCAGCTAGCTAGCTCTAACAGCTGGGCCACACTGGTGCTCAGTGGGTTTTCCTATCTTCTTACGCACTTCATGTCTGTTCTCCTGTGTCTTGAACACTAACATCTTGTTTCAAGTATTTGATGGGCATTTTTCATCATAACTTATTTGCTTATGTTCTCCAGGATGTTTAAGAATTTGAGTTTCCTTCTACGCATTTTGAAAAAAAAATCTGACTCTTCTATTAGATTTTTCTTCTGACTCTCCATATGACTCAAGCCAAAGTACCACTCTTCTTCTTCAGTCACAACTTCAAAGACTGTGAAAGGTCAAGAGAAAAAGACAAACGAATTTTAAGGATCAGCTTGCACCTGGGGAAGTCCCCTTGCAGAAGCTGTAACTTCAAAGCATAATAACAACTTCTCTTTGCTTATCTGTACTCTGGTAACTACACCAACATCATACCCCCCCAGCCCTCCACATTTCTTTGGGTTTCAGAATAAATGAAAAAAGGATGATGGCAACAGCAGAACAATAGCAGGAAATAAATATCACTAGCCTTTTCAGCTGTGGCAAGACACCAGTCTGGTCTCTATGAAGCCATTCATAAAGGGTCTATAGAGAGCCCTTATGTGACTCAACTGTCACAGGGAGAGATGTGGACAAAAAATACACACCTTGAAAAAATGGAAATGCTAAAAGAAAACCAAGTGTCACATCCCATCACATTAATCTCTGAACACCTCAGAGCATCTGCCTATCTCTTTTTTTGAGATCATAAGTGGATGAATCATACAACCATAGAATATCTCAAGTTGGAAGATGTCCATAAGGATCATTGAGTATAACTCCACGCTCCTTGCAGGATTACCTAAAACTAAACCATATGACTAAGAGCATTATCCAGATGCTCCTTTAACTCACAGCTTGGTGCTGTGACCACTTCCCTGAGGAGCCTGTTCCAGTGACCAATCACCTCTTGGTGAAGAACCTTTTCCTAATGTCCAACCTAATTTCCCCTGATGCAACATCATTGCATTTCCTCGTGTCCTATCGCTGGTCACCAGAGAGAGGAGATCAGCATCTCCTCCTCCACTACCCACCTTGAAGAAGGTGTAGACTGCAATGAGGTGATCCCTCAGCCTTCTATTCTCCAAGCTGAACAAATTAAGTGACTCCAGCCGCTTCTCATAAGTCTTACCCTCAAAACCTTTCACCGTCTTGGTCACTCTCCTCTGGACACACTCTAATAGTTTTCTGTCTTTCTTACATTGAGGAGCCCAGAACTGCACACATACTCGAGGTGGGGCCACACCAGTGCAGTGTAGAGTGGGACAATTACCTCCCTCAAACAGCTAGCTATGCTGTGTTTGATGCACTCCAGGACACGGCTGGCCCTTTTGGATACCAGGGCACACTGTTGACTCATATTCAACTTCCCATCAATCCAAAACCCCACGTCTCTTTCTGCAGGGCTGCTGTCCAGCCTTTCATTCCGCAATTTGTACATATAAACAGGATTACCCTGTCTGAGGTGGAGAATCCAACACTTGTTCTTGTTAAATTTCACATGGTTGATGATTGCTCAGTTTTTTAGTCTATCCAGATCTCTCTGTAAGGCCATTCTACCATCAAGGGAGTCCACAGCTTCTCCTAGTTCAGTATCATCAGCAAACTTCCTTAACGTACATCTGATTCATGTGTCCAAATCACTTATAAAAACATTAAAGAGCACTGGCCCTAAAATTAACCACTGAGGAACCCCACAAATGACTGGCCACCAGCTGACTGTAACCCCATTTACTACAACTCTTTGAGCCTGACTCATCAGCCAATTGCTCACTGTCGTGGTTTAGCCCCAGCCGG
>NW_010521051.1:225197-226451 GCF_000687285.1 Phaethon lepturus
GTAGGGAATATCTCTTTGGCCAGCCTGGGCCAGCTGTCCTGGCTGTGTCCCCTCCCAGCTTCCTGTGCACCCCCAGCTTGCTCGCTGGCAGGCCAGCACGAGAAGCTGGACTGTCCTTGACTGCTCAGCAACAACCCAAAACATCAGCACATTATCAACAGTTTCTCATCCCAAATCCAAAACACAGTCTCGCACTGGATTCTGTGAAGAAAACCAGCTCTATCCTGGCTGAAACCAGGACACTCACCCAGCATATTATGGACTTGTCTAGCTGTACACTGGACATTTTGTCCAGAAGGATACTGTAAGAGTATCAAAAGCTTTGGTAAAATACAAAAACCCCACAGCTACTGACTTCCTTTGGTCAACTAGATGGGTGACCTTGTCATAAAAGGAAATTAATTTAGTTAAACAGGACTGCCCCCTCATAAACCCATGCTGGCTATAACCAATGACTACATTGTCTCTCAAGTGTTTTTCAGTAACTCCCAGAATAACCTTCTCCATAATTTTACCAAGCACTGAAGTGAGACTGACAGGCCTGTGATTACCAGGGTCATCTTCTTTCCCTTCTTGAAAACTGGGACAACCTTTGCCAGCTTGCAGTCGACTGGGACCTCTCCAGACTCCCAAGACCATTGAAGAATACTGGAGAGAGGTCCCATGATGACATCATTCAGATCTTTCAGTACCCTGGGATGAATCTTATTGAGCCCCATAGATTTATGTGCATCCAGCTGAAGCAGCAAGGCTCAGACAATTTCAGTGTCAGCTGGGAGTTCATCATCCCCCCAGTCACAGTCTTCCAACATAGGGCTCTGGGAGTCCCAGGACCCATTATTGGTGTTGAAGACAGAGGCGAAGGTGGCATTAAATGTCTCTGCTTTGTCTAGGTCCCTATTTGCGAAGTAATTGACCTCATCAAGCAGTGGACCAACGCCAATCTCTAATCCTCCTTTTGCTGTTAACGTATTTTAAAAAACCCTTTTTGTTGTCCTTCACAGTGCTGGCCAACTTGAACTCTAATCAAGCTTTCGCCGCACAAAAGTTCTCCCTACAGTAATGAACAGCATCTAGTCTGAAGACCTGCACAGACAGCCTCTAGGCCTTGTCCCAGAGATCTCAGGGTGTACAATAACTGCAGGAGAACCAGAGAGTGTAAAAAGTCTGGCTTTTAAATCTTCAAGTGTTATCTTCCTCTAACACAAAGCGATTATACTATACTATACTATACTATACTATACTATACTATAC
>NW_010521051.1:226461-237934 GCF_000687285.1 Phaethon lepturus
CTATACTATACGATATGATACTATATTAATTTAGCTTGTTGTAGAGGTAGTAGACTGAACCCCTTGCGACCCTGGTTTCCAGCTCTTCAGGTGCATTTGTACCTTTTCTCTGAAATCTTTCCTATTGTCTAATTTTCTAGTGTTCGTATAAAAACTAGACATATGAAAGATGAAAATCCATGATGATTATGGATAAGGAGCCCCAAGATACCAGTAGATTTTCAAAAGAATGCCCTTTTAGTTCCTGCACCAGACTAGGCTTTTTGTCGGTGTTCTTTCCACAGAAGCAGTTCCGAGACTACTTCAAATCTTGCTTTCCTGTCAAAGGCTATAGTCCTTGTTTCAAAAGCTATGACTTGAATCTGAGTGTAAAAAATGCATATTGTTTAGCTGCATCCAACTTATCAAGAAACCAAGGCCATGATGTTCCAATAATCTCTTCCTGTCCTTAACAGTTGCAATGTTTTTATGTTTTATTCCAGACGACTGTTTCAGAATACCAGGCCAATAAACAGCTACTGTCTAACTCTACAAAGCCTGGCATGCTATTTCATGTTGATTTCTAGAATACTTTGATCACAAGTCTTCTGTTTCACAGCATGTAGTTAGTAGAGACTGCATGGGTACAAAAGTTAAACTAATACTGTTCACCTTCAAACCAAAGTAGATTCCCATCAACATTTCCATTTTTGTGTGAAAATTGCCTGGATACACTTTGGCCATTTTTCTCTCAATTTGGAACTGAACTGCAAAATATTTTAAAAAGTAAGCAGATTAATGTACCTGTACATGCAACAGTGACTTAAGGTGACGCAGATGATAGTGGCATATTGGAAAGGGCCATGATTCAAATTTAATGATAAAAATGATAGCATTGTTTAAATGTTCCACACCCCAAATTCAACTACCAATGTGACCTTAGAGTGTTCGGTGAATGAAATGACAAGTAAACACACACATCTCCATCACCAAAGCAACTTCAAAAAAACCAAAGCCCTTGCTGGGGAAGATGAAGACCAACAGACCATAGCCTGTCCACTTTCAGAGACAATGAAGACTTCAGCTTACCCACGCAAACAGCCTTTCTGACCTACACTTGAGGACAGAAATGCAATATATTACCTTAAAGCAGGCACTATCTGCAAAGCACAAAGAACAATCTAAGACATTTTATTCTTCTTAAGAAAAAGACCAGAACTATAGATCCATAAGAGAACAACAGCCTGGCACAAAATGTAAGAAAGGAAACTAGAATACATTTCAGGAAAATAGACCTAAAATCAATTTGAAAATTGCAACCTAAAAGAAACAAGCAAACAAAAAATTGCAGTATTGACCTTGAGATACAGATAAACTGTCCTACATATAAAGAGAAACTAAGCTCCCCAAACATCTGCCTACACAGTATCTATCCTAGTTATCAATCAATATTATTCTTCTGCATAAATAAAAGCTCTAAATCTGTTTCTTCTTCTTCTTCTATACCCTCATGTCAATGCTTCAGGAAATGCATCATATTTAACAAAACTGGTACTGTTTGCCTATGTTTTGCCTGTGTTAAATAACATGAGGCAGCTAAACTGTTTTCCACGCAATCTTCTGCATAGTTCTCTGTATGTTACACGGATTGTTGTAGTTATTTGCTAGCCAGTTTTCTAAGCATTATATGGCATTCAGAAAAATAAAACGCTGTAAAATTTGCAACAAATATTCAAAATAAAATGTTGTTTAAAGCTTCAATGTTTTGCTGTTGAAAAAAACCATGAAAAGAATCTGAAAAGCAATGCACCTCTAAATATAGAAACATGATCCTTTCTGTTAAAGCCATGCTGAGAAAAACAGAAGTCAAAAATAGTGGAGATACATCACCATTTTAAAGTTCATCTGCCATTAAACCACTATGGCAAATTAATTTATTGAGAGAAACTGTAAAGATGGAAAGCTTTAATTAGGAGAGACAAAAGGTGGTCACATATTGGACCATGATCACAAGAGTCTTCTTAGCACCCAGAGCAAAGTCTAAAAGGTAGATAGAGTAATTTTAAAGGGATTTATGAAATCAATAATCAGTCAATTATACAGCAGTCAATAGTTATTCTGTGTTATTAACAGCAATGTTAAACTTCTTGAGAGAAATAGCAAATGCCTCTAAACAATAGAGAAAGTTTAAAAAAAAAGTATTTTTTAAATCAGTATCTTTTTCCTTTTATAGATGTCTACTATAAGCCATTATCTTATAAGGTCAGTTTAAGAAACAATGGCAACTCTGAGGTATGGAAGAAATTTCTTCTTGAACTCCCAGTAACAGTGAGATTAAAAGATGATACCAGATTTTTTATCTGAGAGGTCTCCTGGGAGCCAGAGTTAGGAAAGCATGTGCAGCTAAGACAGAATTAGATCATGAATATGGGTTTCCATACGTATTTAAATCTCAAAGTCAGTGGATCTAATCAGAAACATTAGTGGTCAAAATCACCACTGCAAATCATGAGTAGGAGCAAAACTATCAATCCTGCCTGCACCTGCAAAGAGATTATTCTTCATTTCATGGCTGGACGACATTTACAAGTACAAAAGTATCCTCCTAGATCGGGAATTATTCATGAAAAGAGGTCAGAATTGAAAACAAAAAACATGTCCAGTTACACTTAAAAATCTGAAGAAGGTTTAAGTTTAATTTGCATTTGTTAAGTGGACGACTTCTATTCCCCTGGCTCCCTTGCTATTCATCTTCTAAAGACATCTCTGAATATAAACCTAACTGAATGTTTCTCTTGACCTTCATAACTTGTCAATAAAGTAAGACATTTTCACAGACATAGCAGAACATCCTGTTCTGCCAAAAGAAAATCCCAAGTAAATTAAAGGATTGAAAATCTGGCTCCAAGCCAGAGACAAAACCCTCATTTACCACAACTGGACAAAGACTCACTCCAGATGAACAGAGATACTCAACTGCACAGCGTTCATAAAGCGACCACATGCTTTTTCTACGTATCAGGAAGAAAGATGTGTTAAGATACCCTTTTAGGTTTTATGTGGTTTCTGGTGTTATTGAAGGTATACCCACAATTGCTGAGGAGGAAGTGGTATATGTCTCCTACAAGGTCCTCCATGACACAGCAAGTCTTGCTGAAGAAGAGAGCATGACACAAGTCCAGTACCAGCTAATCACCAGAAACCTACATGAATCATACAAATCATTGTAGCAATAAATTACCTGAAAGTCAAGGTGCTCATAGTAACTTTACGGTGCACAGCCAGTGGACATGCAGACCATACCTGTTTTTTTTTTTTTCCATTAGCAAAAAAAAGATTTTCAAAGACACCTAAGAATCACTCACCCTATTTCTCCTACAACTTCTTAACAGGAAACTAGACAAACTAAAAAGATTCAGATGTCCAGATACCCATACCAATTCAGTGGGTTTGAAGTTCCCAGCAAAAATGTTTGGAAAAGATACCTGGAAAAGCTATTATTTTCTTCTATGTTGTGTGTTTAGGTTGTATCTTTGTTCTCAAATGTTCTTTTGCTAACATTTATGCCTAAATTCTGCCCCAGAGTCTTTTAAAATATGTACTTACCAGCCCAATAACTCATTGAGTTGCTGGAGTGTGTCCAGAGAAGGGCAACAAAGCTGGTGAGAGTTCTGGAGAACAAGTCTTATAAGGAGCATTTGAAGGGGATGAGGCTGAGGGGAAACCTTATCACTCTCTATAGCTGCCTGAAAGCGGGTTGTAGCAAGGTGGGTATTGGTCTCTTCTCCCAAGGAACTAGTGATAGGACAAGAGGAAATGGCCTCCAGTTGTGCCAAGGGAGGTTTAGATTGGATATTAGGAAAAATTTTTTTTACTGAAGGAGTGGTCAAGCATGGGAACAGGCTGCCCAGGGAAGTGGTGGAGTCACCACCACTGAAGTTGTTCAAAAAATGTGTAGATGTGGCACTCTGGGCCATGGTTTAGTGGGTATGATGGTGCTGGGTCGATGGTTGGACTTGATGATCTTAGAAAACTTGTCACAGAATCACAGAGTCACAGAATCACTAAGGTTGGAAAGGACCTTCAAACCTTAATGATTCTATGATACCAGTGCCTTAATCTTCAGCAAAATTTCCAGCCACCTCTTGGAAGGGCATTACTTTTCTTACCTAATTGTGGGTTTTGAAAAAAATATTAATCACCTGAGAGTTTACAACTTCAACCATGTAAAAAATCTCTCCATCTGGAAAATACGCCATAAATACATTTTATTGTGTTTTATTTTGTTTTGCTTTGTTTTAAATTCAAACTGTATAATAAAAGGAATCTCAAAAAAGTTTGATCATGAACTACAGTAATTTCACCATGTGCTCATTTCCACGGTAATCTTCAGCTCACTGTTAATAGGAAAGTATCACATCTCTACTAAAGAAAATCTGCATTTCACTAATATTCCATCTTATCTTTATTACTCTATTAAAACATTACTACTCTTTAGAAGGATGCATATCGAAATGTGTATGCAGAGGGCCAAACAATCTGGTTTAAAAGTGAATGCAACACATACTGAAATTTTCAGCTACGCAATTTAGCAGATGTCAAGGGAGAAATATTATTTCAGAATATTCACTGAAATATCCCAAAGTGCCAAACCACTCTCCAATGCAATTTAGGCTGGACTACAACAATAGCTTCAGGGGCTGTTCTTGTGTCAGTGAAAGTCAATGCAAGTTTTGCCAGGGACTTCAATACAGGAACACACTCTAATGTAAATCAGAATTTTGAATACTACCAAAAACCTATCAGATGGCTCATTTTGTCCAGAATGTTGAGGATCAGCTTGCTCATGGTGCTTTAGTTTTCTGACACAACACAGAAGAGCAGACATGACTTAAAACCTCCCTAACCACACGTAGGGCTCTGCAAAACATTTAGGTAAGAAGAAAAATAAAGGGCAGGAGTTCTCTCTGATTAAGTTTAAACATGCATGAGCTGCAGGGGACCACTGGCAACAACCATCTGTCATAAATAAACAAATGACCAGTGCTCATAAACTTCTGCTCTCGGCCAGTGATGCATGGAGACTGGATCCTGCCGAAGGTCCCCAAGGGCCCTGCCTCGCTGCCGGCTGAAGCAGCTGTGTCAAAGCTTTTGATTTCAGCACTGCAGATCAAACAACAGGCACTGCAGCGTTAATCTCCACCGTCTCCAGGAAAGCATTCGTTGAAAACTAGCAATAATGTGATACTAGTAGTATTCTCCCACAACAGCAGCAATAAAGCTCGTTGGTACATTGTGAAACAATGCCTGATCTACAGCACAATCCTTCTGTACACAGCTTGCTCTCCCCCAACTCAAAAGCACTGGCAAAAGGTGACAGTAATGCAGAAAGAGGCCCAAAGGGGCCAGCAGAAACTGTGGATGCTTCACTTTCATACAAGAAGTGGAAGAAGCCACCCACTTCCAGGATGAAGGAAGTAACACGTGCCAGTAAGATGCCCTGCAGGAATCACGAAGTTTCTTTTATACCTATTGTTTGTTCCCAGAATATGCAGTACTGGATTCTTAAGCAGCAATGCTTGACAGCAGCTGGTCATAAAACTCTGAACTTCAAAATAATTAATGAAAAAACCCACTATAAACATAAATGCTACTTTAAAAAAACAATACTGAAAAACTCTAACCACCAGCTGATTCTGTGAAAATGTGTTCGATGGCAGATGGAAGGAATCAAAATGTTTTTGCTGTCTAGGGTTGGTATATTTCCCACTTTCCAATATAGGAGGAGTACAGCAGAATTAACTGTTCACCATCAGCCTCGTACAGTGAACTGGCAAACATGAAACCTGAGAAGAAAAAAGAATGCAGTCACCATGTATGTGGCCTGCCCTCACAAGAAAGACTGAATGTTTTGGACAGCTGTACCAAAACCTAATTGAGTTCCTATTCACCTGTTATGAAACAGATTCCCTCCCTCTGCTCGGCTCCCAAACGCTCTTTCACACAAAGAAAGTGCAAACATGTACATACAGATAACCACTAAAAAACTGACAACTGTTCTTGTCAGAGAGCAGGTGGATTATTAATGAATTTTGACTGTTGACGTAAAAGCTTTGATACAAAGACAAAAAAAAAAGATGCAGTACTATGTAATGACTAGGGCTTTTTGACTGTTCCTTTTTAAACTTCTCTGTTTAAAAAATCAGTATTAGGGAAACATTTGCAGGATGTTACAGAAAATATATGGAGTAATATACACTGAAGATTTCAGGGTTTTATTTCATCAGAAATTTAGCTTGGCTAATTGTCGGGACATTTTTGGATGTTGTTTACTTGTCCCTGAAGTGACTGCTTCTTTTCTGCAAGTGAGAAAATCCCTTTGAAATACGGAGGTACCATAGTATTCCTACTGATGCAATACTTCACAAATTCCTTCTGACTCACCTGCTGATCATCTCCTGCATAGACACACATGATTTGGGCCTGACAGGTTGTACAGTTTCCACTTTTCCTTTTATTTCCCCAGAGCATGCATACATTTTTCAAAATAGCATGTGAAAGTTTTTCTGAGTCATAAATTGCTACTCAGAGACCTTAGGTTGGATGCTGGTTTTGAAGCAATTTGTGGTATCAGTTGCTCCCTTTTCTCAATAGCTACAGGACCATCACATACAGAGTTAGCTACAAAGCAGTCAGATATTCTGTCTGCCCTCCAGAACAAACTGGTATATTTAGCTAACGGTTCATTTTGAATCTAAAACTTTGTTAAGTCAGAATAGACTTTACATTAGTTGAACATTTATAGTCTTAGTTAAAACTTGGTGAAGACATATATCGTGCAAGCATGCTTAAAGTGTTCATTAGTGAGCTCATGCATAAAGTGCTAAATTAAGCTCAGAGCTTCAGGGAAGGTGCTGGAGACTATTTGTCTATACAGCAACAGATCTGTCTTCCACAGTGTGCTCTATCCATCAATAAACTGATGTACAAGTTTACTGAACTATTTTAAGTATGAAAGTGCTAGTGTGCATGATTCACATATTAAGGTAATGACCGTGATGCATTCTATTTAGATAGCATCTCATTGCTGAAGATGATGTTGGCATGAGAGCAACAATATACCTATGCTATTTCAGAGCATTACACAATCACAAGAGGTATCTATTCACGGACATAAGAAATGCTCACAGTCAACTAGATAATTACAACTGCTACCAGAATGCAATCAAAACACATTACTAATAAGCACTACAGTGCAACCCTTATACAAATTATAGATACACACATGTTTACATATATAAATGAGGGGAATGGTTTCCAGGTTATCTGAAAATAATTATTTAATCCATGTTTCTTGATTTTCTTTCCCCTGCAAAGACTCAAATAATCCCATTTCATATTTAGATGTATTATGAAATGCACCTTGCAAAGCAGATATTCTGATGTGATTAATCATCAATACTATTTTGGAAGAAAGCTATCCATTCTTGCAGTTGTTGCTGCTGCTGGCAATGCATGTGGAAACACCTGGGCAGGGAGACTGGCACATGAGAAAAACAAGAGGCAAATTCTGCTCACGTTCCTCATGAGACTCATCCTCAGTCAAAACATTGTATGTAGAAATGTGTGCATGCATGGAGAAGGGAAGGTTATGTAACCTTGTTATTCCTAGCAAGTAAATTGAAAACAGTAGTAAATTAAAGTGTGTGGGTGAGATGGGAGCAAGTTGCACCATCCTGTCAATGCAAGGTCTCCATCACAGCATAGACTCTACAGGCACCAGAGGCAATACCAAAACTCCCACCTGCTTCAAGGGCACAGGATTGGGCCCAGGCAAGCAGGAAAGGTGAGCACTGCACTTTGAAGGAGTCCTTTAGCAGCTCAAAATTTTAGCTGTTAGGATGAGTCTCTCTATCTTAAAAAAGAATGACTGATGGGCAGACTGGGAAGGCTGCAAAATCCTGCCTCCAGAAGCCAGGTAGGAACACTACCCTCTGACTTGGCAGACAGAGCTAGTGACAGGCAGCTTGCCCTGCAAGCAAAAAGAAAAAAGAGAAACACCCCACAATTCAAGCAGCTGTTGAGGCAGGAACACAGACAAAATCCCTAAAGAGTCTCCCACGCAGAGTGCTCAGTCAGGATCAATGTCCAGACCTTCAGCAGTGCACTTGTCCCAACAAGAAGTACTATCCAAGAAACACAAAGAAATAATTTCATAGATTCCTAACCAGGATTGCTTTCAGATTACAAAACCAGAACCCTCTTGCAAACATGGTGAAATAACAGAATATTCTGAAGAGTTATCAGTCATGCCTCCACACTGCATATGCCATGGACATTTTTCATATAAATATATATAATGAACACATACAAATACATAAAATATGCCTATATCATGCTCTAAACATAGGATTTATACAGCTTTAAATGTGTATATATGAGAATGAAAGAGAAATACATATACAGCTTTAATTCAACAAAGCATGCAGAGCATATGAACTCTAAGTATTTCCAGATAGTGGCACATCTTCACTTTTAAAGAGATATATTAATCAATCTTAGCTAGCCTCAAAGTGATGTTTATAGATAAAACCATTTAAAATGAACTATTGATAGAGTTTATTTTCAGTAGTGCTGGGAAAATCTACAGACCATAAGTACGAAGGAGAGTCAAGTATTTAAAGGAGGTTTGAAGTTTCCTCCTTCCCCTGAATTTCAGCGCAGTTGTGAAATGACAGTGAAATCATGTTATTTGAAGCTCACAACATGTTCAAGTTTAGAATAAACTTTCTTATTCCTTCCCTATCCACTTTATTAGAAACATCTGTACCTCAGGAGGAAATGTGACTCTTTAGACAGGGCTGCTAACCAAACCCAAAGGATTTAGCACACAAACCCATGGGCTAAATTGCTACGGAGGAGGCCTGTAACATCCCATAGAATAGCCTGTGTACAAGCTACTGAATGAAGACAAAAATAGACTCCCTGGTGCAGGCAAACAGCAAGTCAACTGTTTTTAACTTGGGTTTTCAAACATATTTTTAAGTTGCTTACATTTAGGAGCAAACCCTTAAGCACTTACAGGCAGTTTCACCTCATGAATAGGCAGGAAAAACACTTTTCACATGTTCTGCATATCACATGCATAGTATATAAAAATAAAATTTAATTTCTCATTAAAATAAATAGATTTTAGGCAACCTGGTGAATACATTTAAACATTTTTTCGTTAGTACAAACATATTTTTGCAAAGCAAATTTGTGCCTACATAAATACAATTAAGCTGTTACTAGTCTAATGATATTGCTTTGTGGTAATCTCAAGAAATGAAAAAAAACAGTTACAATGCCTGCCTGTGGTCAACACACACACACAGAGGCTTGCCAACTGGTTTATATCTTCAACTGTGTAAGGAAACAGCCATCTATAAAACTATCACCCATGACTGCAAAGCTAGCCCATTCAAATACACTAGATAATTAACTTCTGCCTGTTATAACTGCCACCTGAAGACAGCAAAACACATTGCAACAGGGGACAGGGTACTTGTAATAAGAACAACTGAGCTGCACAGCAAGCATGACTAAATAAGTATACTGCTATTCCTTATATCAGAGACACTTCTGCCAGCTGTGGGCCAGTCCTCTCCTGGTCCTTCTGCAGTTGCAGTGTCAAAAGCATTTTACAGCCCTGCAGAATTTATGGGAGGACAAAGGCATCTGGCATGAGCAACAAGATACCCTTAGGTTGAGTGCCCCACTTTGTCTTCTGCACAGAGGTGAGGAAAGCCAGATAAATGCCAAAAGACGATCTCTGCTGAGGCTTTGTCTCCCAATCAACGTGATTCTATGTGTTTCTATATAGATGTTGTATATTTCTTCTCATTAGTCACATAAGCTGTCCAGCATGGAAGCCCCTAGGATTATTTGCATGATTAATCATGCCAGCAGAACACCTACAGACCTAAGTCTTCATGAATGACGGCTCTGCCTTCAAAACAGTAGAGAAAATTTACATCCACAGTGAGGTCTGTTTAAAGCCAGCAGAAGCACTTACACGAGCAGAGAAAACAGGGAAGGAAAAGTTATGAGTGTGAGGCAGCTCATGACTTTCTTGAATTGCTCATTTTCCTCTCCCATAGTATCAAGAGAAACAACCAACACCTCAGTGGGCACAGGAACAACATTTTCTTAAACATAAACTCAAGCAAAATTATCTATACTCATCTCAGAAACAAATTAATAAATTGGTCTAGTATCAGACGCCGAAGACAAGAAGCAAGAGATATGACTTCCAAGCTGGGACATACCAGGAAGTGACATACAAATCACACTGAACCACAAAGGAGTTTGAGTAGGTATTGAAACTAGCTGTAAGTCCCCTGAATGCAAGATTTTCAGAGTCCCATTTAGACAGGCCTGAATGCCTGTGCCAGCTTTCATTCTGTAGACAGAACCTTCACCTTTAGAAATACATTTTCCAGCTTATATGCAGCTGAGGAATCATCCTTGCCCATGACCAACCTGTCTGATTATACAATAGCCTTATGATTACACAGTTTAACTCTTCTCAGCCTTTGTCTTGTAACGTCTGCGGTAAACAGTATTGATTGCCTTTTAAATAGGTGTATTCCTTTCAACTTCAGAAAAAATAAAAAAAACCACATTCCTCCAAATGCCATACATTTACAGCAAAATGCTTGCAGAGTTCAGTTCCCACTAAGTCCAGGTGAATGTCTAGGAATTAAGACCTGTGGATAAGCAAATGCAAAAGCATAGCATCCTCACACCTACACACACACAGAGCAGCTCAGAGAATTTTTTTTTTTTTAAGATTCAGAGATGAACACCATACTAAAAATGCAACAGTGCAGTTCATTATTTATGCAAATGAGGAATATTTGTTATAAGAAATGCTGCAGAATAATGAAGGAGAAGTATGTTTAGCTGCCATAGGAAAGACAAGCTGAACACTGGCTGCAAGAAGGAAAGGCTTGAAAAGAGTGTATAGTTACTACTTCTTTTACATGCAGAGAAGTTTCCAATGTATGAAATGGATTTACTCCTAAGAGTAAGGATGCATTGTTCCCCACCAATCGGCGCTATTCACAATGTGACTTGAGACTAAGAAAATGTGAGAATAATGCAGCTAAGCTTCAGCTGACCTCAAATTCATTTAAGCTAATGCACAGCAAAACCAAAGTCTATGTTTTCATTTACAAAACTGCAGGGTGCCACTTTATCTTGTCTGTTGCAAGCAGATGTTGAGCAGATATTGCCTAGAAATGCAAACTGTAGACCCTTGCCAGTTCTGGACGGCTATCCTGAGTTATGTTTGTGTCACCCTGTGTTCTAGCCGGTTACTCATGGTCTCGTCTGCCGGCCGCTCTCTGCGATGACCAGATCATAAACCCTGCGGGAGGACCGAGCAAGGCTCGGCCAGGTATTTTCATCCCGAGCCCAGCGACCATCCTGCTCCCGCCGAGACAGCACC
>NW_010521052.1:0-9208 GCF_000687285.1 Phaethon lepturus
GGCCTGACCCGCCCCCGGAGAAAGCTGCGCTCCGAGACAGCTTACCTCTTTAACCCTCACCCTACGACATAGCCATGGCGGCACCGAAGAGTCGCCGCGCTCAGTTTCTAGCCCTTGGCCTCACTTGGCTTCCCTCCTCCCCTCCCACGCAGAGGGCTGTGCCCGTCCTCCACACCTTCGTTTCGAACACAGGATCAAAGCACCTCATAAGCTTCCGCTGAGATACACCCAGCTCCCGGGGTTTCCTTGCTGGGTCAAAATTATGGAAGGAAGAAAACCAGACCACATGTTACCACACAGAAAATAAGACAGGAAAGCACCAAGCTTAGCTCCAAGACTGAGGAACCACCCAGGCGACGTCTGTCACAGAGGATTCACAGGCTGACGAGCCCCCAGGGGTGTCCAGGCAGAGACAAAGCATCCCCCCAACGCAGCCAAGTGAGGGCATCCCCTCACCCCACCAGGAATCCTTTGTCCACCTTCGCACACACCATCTCTCCATAGTCCTTGAAGGAAGCTCACCACCCCCAAGTGGCAGCTCACGTTTCTCTGTTGATTAAAAACAAAATTACAGTCTACATCTTCTAGTCAATTTTACAGCAGCTGCCCTGTGGGCAGAATTAATCCCTCCGCTCCTTTCAGCCACCCTCTTCCAGCAAGATCTACCAGCTGTGCCATTATCTGCCGTGACAGGTACACGCGTGGGTCAGGCCATCGCAGATACAGTCCCCATCGCCAGGCACAGGCAACGCACAGCCTAACCAAAGAAAGAGAAAGAAGATCTGTAACGCACAACAACTGGACCAAGAAACAGCAGCTTTGAAGGCTCTTTTCCAAACAAACTTTCTGCATTCCCAGAAATACAGGTCATGTGATGACCTAGAAATTTTGTGCATTTGTGACCAGACAGTTAGCAAAGCCTTGGTATCACCACACTACTTACCTACTTCTTAGTAGCACATCAGAGCAGTTTTAACTGTTTCATGCTTATTCTTCACTGCAGTTAATGTGGCAACCACAGCTTTGACTCAGCAGTGGGACTCTGGCCAGCTTTAAAGGAGTATCTAGGACTCTCTGCCCCCCAGGATATCAAGGCCTCTTCTGTAGAGCGTCCTGGAAACGGGGAACATTTTTGTTATTTGTACAGTACCTTGTATGCTGGGAACTTGCCCAGTGCTTGACCTCTTAAGACTGGGGCACTGCATCATGGTACTGTCAGCTGTTTGCACTGCAGTACAGAAACACTGCACACATCCAGCACGAGAGCAAAGGTCTGGCTAAAGTCAAACCACGATCCCTCCCAGAACGCTCTCACCAGCCTCTTGTTTATTTCTAATCTGCAACACGCTCCCTTCATTTGGTGGCACCCAGTTTTTGTGCTGAAAAAAGCCCATGAACAATCATTCCTTATTCACCTCTTCTGTCCTCTCAGCATTTCACAGACCTGCACCATTGCTCTTCCAGACTGGCGAGTTCTCAACTATGTAATTACTCCTCCAGAAATCTTCCCATAATTTTGATTATTCTTGTCATCCTTCCTTAAGCCTTTTTCAGCTGTAACTGCAGCCAGGTGCCAGGTATCATCTGCAAAAATCCAGGAGGCATAGCAGGCAAAGACAACAAATCTGCACTCCACACCTACAGCCGTGCTTTTCTGTGATCTCCAAGAGCCCGAGGGCGCCGAACAGAGCTCACGACCTGCGCGACAATGATGTGGAAGTCGCGGTGATAACAGTGGAGGAGCTGGACAACAACTTAAAAGGCCTCCCCACCTACGCAGGAGCAGAGGATACCAGCAAAGTTAACTCCAGTGGTAGTGTATCCTAGGGCAAAGCCCACAGTTTTCTGCAGGGCACCTGGAAGGAGCTCTGTAAGGTTTCACTGCACAGTGACCAATCCCAAGGTAGAGACAAAGCTCACCCCACTTCCCCAGCCTGTACACCGCTGCCAAAGAGAAGCTGATGGGTGCTGATTACTGCCAGCACGCTTAGCTGTTACTCAGCAGCTATCACTCCCTGCAGCCAGCAAATTAGTCCCGATACACAGGGTTCGTTTCAAAGCCAAGAAGAAGAACTACGCAAGAGTTGATTCCAACTTCCACATAAGCCTCTTCCCAAGCAACAGAGGAAGATACCCTATGGCAAAGACCCCTGATGCTAGACATGGCCAGGAACAGCAAGATCTAGTTACCGAGAGAAGAGTCAAAGGCTTCACTGACAATTATTTGGACCTGGAAACTACTCTCTGCACAGTCATCTGCTGTCCTAGTAATAGACTTCCAAAAAGGAAAAAAAAAAACATTCCTGACAAAAAGACATACTACTATTCCATTATCTGCCAGATTTGTTCAGTGCTTTTAAAAAACAAAAAATCAGAAAGTTATTCTTTCTCCACAATATGGATCATTTGAGAAAGAAAGTATGACCATTTATGCCAAACTTAATTTTATTTCTTTATTTTACAAACAAAAATATACATTTATTCTATATTTTCTCTGTTTGCATCCCCACACACACACATAACACGCTTCTGTTCAAGGACCACTATGAATATGGCCCAAAGTGTTATATATACATAAAAATACAACAGGAAGAAGGTCAGTCCATGACCTAGCACAGAAGCTCCTCAGCAGCAGAATGTGGGACACTCCAGAAATACTGGAGTCCTGCCAGCAAAGGACAGGATGGACATGTTGACCACCTGCACAGGTGATCCTTCAGCACTGAATTCAGCTGATAAAAAGGCAAATTCATAACCTGCTCTTCACATCACCAAGGAGGGCAGATAAGCCCTCTCCATCAGAGTGTTGAGAGTCAGCAAGTACTCCTTGGGACAGAAAAGCAGTTGCTCCTTTATTTTTCAACTGCTTAAAGACCTTCCTATCTCTTGGCTCTGTCCAAGGCCCACCAACTCCAGGGAAGCTTTGCAGGTTTTCCCCATGCTTTCTAACAGCAGCTCAAGATCAGTGTCAGAAGCAGCACTAGGAGCAGCAACAGGGCAATTCAGGCACCACGCCATCCATCCCTTTTAGAGTAAGCAAGCAAACGTGGCTCAGGCCAATTCACAGCAAGTGATGGGAGGATTGTGGAACACCCCTCTAATGTGGCAAGGGCTGACTTGGCCAGTTGATTGCCCAGCCCTTACACAGTCATTGCATAGAGGGGAAATGTGAAAGGCCGCTGACTGACATGAGAAAATTCAGCTCTCACACATGGACAAACGGAAGCCTTTTTTCCTCAAAAGTAATTAAAAAAAAAAGATGGGGGGAGTGTTTGTTTTCAAGGTGCCAATACTACTTACAGGCCTGCAGGGCAAAGTCCAGAGGCAGAACAGAGAGGCTGCATTGCTCATTAACAAAAAAAGATAAGCAAAGGGCCTGCATAGTTTTGGCAACCAAAATGAACTCCGGGTTCTTACGCAAACTTTCCCTATGGTGGGAACACCTGTTAGCAAATGCTTTCCCCTACCTACTTATAAGCCAAACTAACACCTCCGTGCTGCACCTGCATGATGATTCCCCAGAAACTCTTACCTCAATATTTTTCAGGAACAGCAGTGAGTTGGGGCAAGAGATTCACACAGACCCCAAACATTTCAAATTCCCTCTTTCTACCATCTCTAATGGAAAGTTGCTATTGCATACAGCAGGTCTCCACCTACCTGAAGGACTCAGGTTGGAAAGCACCCCCAAAGCTAGAGGAATACTCCTCTTCATCCTTGGAGAGCACAGTATGTCCCAGAAACCAATGTGATGCAGGTTTCAGCTGAGCAGTCCCTGGATTGGACCACAATGTCTTGAAACTGTGTGCCAGACAGGTCAGACAACAGTATTCCCTTTTTCAGCATGGAGGAGGTTAATAAGAAGTTCCAGATAGTCTTTAAATGAACCACACTCCACATGCACATAAGTATTTTCAACATATCGAGCCAACAAAACCTATTCAGACCAGCAGAAGTCTGGGGATCTGAACTGCAACAAGAGAAGGACATTGCCAGAGAAACACATCTGTCTCCCACTTGCCGCCTAACTTAGAACACCAGTCAGCTTGATTCTAGCATGCGTCTGGTGTTGGAGAGTTTCTATTCACTATATACTGACAGCTCAGACTCATCGTGGGCTTCTGCTCTGCCTCAAGCACCTGAACATCTCTGGAGCCTTCATCTGCAGAGTCAGCTTCCCCTTCACAGCACTCTCCAAGACCCTGCCAGAGCCATGAAGCAGGGTGCAGATGGAAAATGCACCTACCTCACAGGTTTTATTCTTGAAACTCAGCCCTGATTCAGTGTTTTTACCTAGAGTTTCCTCTGAGTTCAGATGCACAGCAGTACAGCCTCTATAGACCGTTTCACAGCTACTTCTGCTCAGCTCGACAGCAGCGCTGTTTGTCCTTCTGTCTATTGTTGTTCAGTCAGTTCATGCCCATACTGCTAGCTACTAACTCCCCAAAATGCTCGCAGGGCACAAAGAACAGGTCATTCCTCTTCACACCTCTCCCCACACACTCAGAACACTCCTTTCAGCCCGTAGCAACTGCAATTCATGATTTTCATCATTACCAGCTGAAACTAGAGACAAGCCCAGCTGACCAGCTTCCCTCTTCAGGCACTGCTATCACCACCTATGCTGTTGCATTATGACAAGATCCAGGCAACCATGCTGCTTGAAAAAGCCCAGGAAGACCATCTTTGGTTTCAACCACCAAACTCTTTCTGTGTATGTACAATACAGCAGTCAAATCAACACCCTCATCCCTAAATGCCATTCCCATAATTGGCAGACAAGTGCTTTCAGTCATTGAAAAGGAAGAGGTGCCAGTCAGGCATGTCTTCTGGGTCATATTCACATCTGGAACACAGAGGATCAGGAAGGTTCAGTGTTTATAGGCTTATGAACAAAACTGTTCTACATTGTTCTCAGGTAGAGACAGAAAACGTTCTTTCCAACAGGATTTGGGCTGTCAACTTAGCTCCACAATAGGTTTCAGAAATCCTAAGGAAGAGAAGAAAGCCATGGCAGATAGCCAAGGACAGATTTCCAATCGACATCCTAACAGCTGTGGTATCAGGGCCTTTGGAAGGAAAGGAAGGAGGCATTGTGTGAAGCAGGTAGCCCTGCCTTAGGCATTGATGGCTTTCCAGCGGTCACTGTCTATGCTGTTGATGCTGCCCACATGATATGGCATAGAGGCCACATCATCCAGGTAGGCTGTGGTGTCAATCTGAGTGCTTGAGTAGAATCCAGAATCCATCCCTTCCTTCTTGGCAACAGCATAAGGGTGGGGTAGGTGCACATCCACATCCTCAGGTTCATCCACCTGACATTTGTAGGAGAAAAGGATCTTTGGTTCAGACCTGGAGTGATTAAAGATTTAAAATACATGTTTAAACAATGTAGTATCACAGCCACTTATCCTAAACTGAAGCTCATCAGCACTAAGAAATTGTGTATTCGGACCCTAAAAACCCTTCACACTAGCTTTCAGTCCTGAAATATACCTAGCAGAGTAATTGCCATAAAGTAATGCTAAATGTAGCTTTGGAATAAGTCACCTAAGAGAAATAAAAATGACAGAATCCTGACTCCAGTGTGGGAAAGCTGTTTTCATCTTCATGAGTTCTGAATTATTGAGGGCAACAGCATCCAACCACCACTGGACTCCACAGCAGCCCGGTTACTGACACCAACAGAACAGGAGTCTACCTCAAGTTCCATCTGTGCGCATCAGGAAAACCAAAATACAAACAACTGTGGATCAGCAGTTTCCACCTCTAACCCCAGACACTGTTCCCTTCTAATTTCAGAAGGCAGCAGAGGCACATTTTGACATTTTGAGAGTACTTTATGTTCTTAGTTATTTTAAAGCCTGCTGTTTCTTGCTTATGGACAAAACACTCATTTTTTCCTACCAAGCTGCATCTCCCCTGAGTGGCCACATGGTGGCAACCCCGACCCAGGAATCACTGATGACTCTTGGGCCCGCTGTAGAAGAGTCCTCATCCAAAGAGTTACTTAACCCCTAGATCCCCTCTACAAACCTATCCCAAAACCCACCCAGGAGACCATTTAATCTTCTGGGACTCAATCTCTCACTAACCATTTAATTACCAACTTCAGCAGCAAAACTTTATACTAAACAGGATTCACACACTGAAGCAGCGATCCTCAAATATTTGAGAGGAACATCACTATCAACTCTACTTTGCATACAAAAGTCTTGAATAGAAGCAAGCAGCCCTGGGTCCAAACACACACAAAAAAAATGGTTCCCTAACTGGCATTCTAGTCCCTGTCTTTATTGTACAGATGGGAAGAACTTGGGTACAGAGCAATTAAATGACAATATATACCCTCTAAATTCCTGTTCCTGGCTACTCACCCAAAGAAACCTTTCAGGAATGCCACATAGATGAGAGGTGCGAAGAAGCTGAAGTAAAGGAACGTGGTAGCATCAACACAGCTGTCAAGAGCAAAAGGGAACATGAAGGAATTTAACACTCGAGCACAATACAGCTGGGTAACACCTGCCACATCCCCCCAGAATGGTCCCATTTCCCTCAGAGTGTCCAAGCAGAGGACAAGAAAAGTCTTGAGCTAAACAAGTTCAAACTGATGCAAAGTAAGAAACTGCCATCAACATGTGTCATTGCTCCCCGACACTCATGAGGGAATCATGCCAAGTTCCAAGGTCTGACAAAGAGCACAGCCTTGTGCTCCCAATTTTGACTCACAGAAGTGACACTGATCCCTGCAGAACGAGACTGCAGATACAAATAAGGTATCTCCGTGCTATTTCTAGCAAACAGACTATTTCCCCCCTTATTACCCATGAAACACAAGTCAACAGCGAGACATCAGTGTATTCAAACTATTACTTACCACTTTAAGACCACTACAGAGCATGCAGCTCCACAGACCTCTCCACTGAGTTTCCTGACCACTTAGAGGTCTTTGGGCACAAAACAGAATCAACATCTTTATTCCTTCTTAGGAACACAGCACAAGTTTGTTTTCTTGTGAGAGACTGTGTTGAAAGACACTCAAATGCAACATGAGAAACTGGGCTGCAGATCTCCTCCCCCAGCATACATACCACAGTCCTTCTATAATATCCACACAGAGGAGGGCACTGCCCAGGCCCTGCACCAGGTTCAAAAAATTCCAGCATAAACATAAAAACTCTTCCTGGCTGTGTAAAAGACATGGACACAGATGAAGCTCAACCTCATAAGCACTTCATAAGCCCAGTGCAAATATGTTTGATGGAGATGACAAACCCAACAGAAGCATCTCATCATCTTGTCTGAAGAATTAAGACTGCATTTTCCTGTCCCATGCTGGCAGGACTAATGGAGGTATAGCAGACTAAACCATACCCTCCTGCATGTGTATACAAACACACAAGATGGGTTTTGAAAACACATGGTCATGGCAACAAATGCAAAGGTTTTCTTGGCAAGCATCTGGAACCAGTGTCAGTCACATAATTGAATGTAAGAAAAACAAACAAAAGCCCCACAGCTGAAGCAGCAGCTGTGCCCTTCCAATGAACAGCACTAACAAAACTGCCCAGGAGACCTGGACAGGAGCAGCACAGTATGCTGGACATTAGGCAGATCAGGACTAGGACCACCTGCCTGTGGCATGTGCCACACATATCCGCTCCCTGAGGGCACCCACACATAGATGCCAACATTACTTAGAGAGAGAACAGCCCAATGCAAACATCTTAATAACAGCTTCTCTCCCTAATCAAGAGCTGCAGATATTCTGCAACAAAAAAAAAAAAAAAAAAAAAAAAAAAAAAAGAATTTTAAAAAAAAAAAAACCAAAAAAAAAATAGAAGCATTTTAATAAAGTAAATACCCAGATAAAAATTATTAAGCAGCTCCCAATTAGCCTTTCTTTCCCAGGGGATGACCAGCATGTATACTTTAACATCATACATGCATTTCAAAAGGAAGCTATTATTACGAAGCCATTTCTTACAGCTCTTGGAAGATTATATATTCACACTACATCTGATTCATTAACTGAGCAGCAAATCTTGTTTTCTTAACGTAATTGTTTAGCTACTGAAGTAGCAATGTAATTGTTCTTACTCTGCTCTCCAAAAGGCACAACACACCATTTTTCTGGGGATAACTTATCAGTCCTTTGCCATGTATCTGTACCCTGAGACAGTGGGATGTATCTGCAGCGCAACCAGACAGAGGAACCTCTTACTCCCACCTATGTTTTATACTGGCGCTGTCTCCATCTACACTACAGAACACACTGCAGTCACTCACAAGGCAAAGAAATCCGGTCTTTCAGAGGAGTTTTTGGAAGAATCACCACCAAGGAATAGACCTGTTGAGACAAAGAACTGTTTCACAGCTGCTTGACAACTGAACACAACAATCTTTGTGGGGTGGTGTGTGGTGTCACGCACTCCCTAGATGTCTCAGGACAGAGGCACAGACCCCCTGATATTAAACCCAGTGCAGATCTGAAGGCCTCACACCTCACCCCCATCAGCACACAAAATGCTGGTCACTAAGAAAGAAGTGAGTGAAGAACATTTGAGTTCAGCTGGAATTCAGCTGCCAGCTTACACCACTCCCACCACACCTTTACTGCTTCAGCTTCCCTGGCCCATGAAAAGCACCAATGCTGTACTGTATCCTGGCAGGAGGGGGACTAGGGCCTTATTATACACAAATCAAACTCCCTGGCCCATTTAATAAATACAAAGAAGCCATCAGAGTGCATAACATGCCCAATACTTACCAGAAAGAAGAAACAGGAGCTGGCAAGCCAGAAGTGTCTCCCTCCATGGCCATAGATATTAAAATCTTCTGCGGAGAGGTGGGCATCGGGGTACAGGATTTCCAGGGTGCCCTAGGAGAGAAGTGGCACCAACATGATTCTGTTATAGTCAGCATCCTCACTAAAGTGGAAGTCTGGACAAAGGAGACTGTCTTTAAAGAAGTTCAGACAACTGAACTGTCCCAGCCAACCATTGCCCTCCTTAGACCAAGTTAAGCTCACACAGGAACAGAAGAAGAAACTGAAGCTAAGAAGTGAGGGGAATCTGCATCTGAAGGAAAACAGGATCAATGACATTCCAGAAGAGATACTGACTGAAGGGATAGGGCATGCAAGTAGTTGTCTGTCTGAAAGAGACGGAGAGTTCCATTTTCATCTCTAAAGCAGACCTTTCCTGCT
>NW_010521052.1:9239-20070 GCF_000687285.1 Phaethon lepturus
AAAGCCCACACTTGTGCAAGAGTTGGGAAAGGATACACTCTCATTCACTTGAATTCCTCAAAAATGAATTAATTTCATGAACAGAAGCTATCACACAGACAGTAGAGAGAGAAAAGTACTTGTAAGCATTACTGAACCCAGATATAGCTCAAACACTTGACATTTAATGAGGTTCCTCCAGCATGATCATGTGGTAATGATCAGCTCTCTGCCTCCGCAAGCAGGAGCCTGGTCACAGAACAGAGAGTGCTCTGTTATTCTGGTGCTGCCCCAAGTACAGAGATACAGGCTGACCAGTTACATATCGAGGAGAAGAATAAACTCAGACACATACTGCATTGTTGAGAGAGGTGGAGAAACAGCTAATAAATGGAGCTAGCAAGCCAGCTGCCAGTTTGAAGGGAAGCAAGAGCTCTCAGAGTCAGGAGACAAGAGGCCCACCGCACTGCCCTTATCTGGCAAGCACACATCAGGTCTCTCCATCACGTTTTGATGGCTCTTGAGGCTAGATTCAGAACCTGTGGCTCAGGTGTGAAAAACTTCTTACTCCTGTTCCAAGACTCACTAAACAAGGCAATCCATCTCAACCTCATCTCATTTCTTCCCCTTGGCTGAGCCATTCATGCCATAAAGAGGACAAGGAGATACAGTCTGGTGTATGCTCTGGGGATCCTCATACATTGCCAGAAGCACCCAGTCTTCCCCCAAAACCTCATCCAAAGAGCAAAGCTGACACTTTCCAGGCAGGAGTCCCACACTTAACTGCCTAACTCCAAGAAAAGTCCTCTTCTTTGCAAAGACTAATTCTTCTGCTCCTATGTACTTGATGTCAGAGACAAGTGAAAGATTCTAGGGGGGGAGGTCAGTAGAAGACAACACAATTAAAAAAAAAAGATTAATGAACCCAGATTTAGTGGTCAAGAAGATGAAGAATTAGTTGTACTTAAGCAGTAAATCGTGAAGATGGAGTTGTTCTTTTACTCTTGAAAAATGTAACTGCCATGAGATCATCAGAATCCACAATAACAGGGTAAATAATAGGGTAAAGGTAAAGGTGGCAGGGGGAGATCATGACCACCGACTCAGTTGAGGGACTACGCAAATTACCCCCACTCTTTCTAGGAGCACGCGTGATAATTTAAACATGTGTAACCAATAATAATCAATGTGGTAATTACTAGCTAATGAATGTAAATTTGGGAGATTCTCTATTGGTTTTGCTAATCATGTAAAGGGATAGATATGTGATGATTCCTCTGTGTGGTGTGCTAGCTTTGTGGAATACCATCTAGCACCGATATGCTATAAATAAAATACCTCTACTCTGCGTGTATATTGGTATGTTGCACACCGGGTATACGATCCCGCTTTGGGGACAACATACTCACCTGGGTGACAGAATATGCCAGAGACAACACTGTAGTGATTGCCAGAACACGTTTCACACTCGATTTGCTCTC
The DNA here is from genome assembly GCF_000687285.1 of Phaethon lepturus. NCBI lineage: Eukaryota > Metazoa > Chordata > Aves > Phaethontiformes > Phaethontidae > Phaethon > Phaethon lepturus. The sequence continues at coordinate 10,700 of NW_010521052.1, forward strand.
CAGATGACCTGGAATTAAGGAATACAGAAGTGACTCAGGATGTGATCCCAGCCCTGGCAAAATCAGTTCTCTCCAAAACCGATACAGGAAAACATTTGTATTTCCAGAGGCCTTCTTTAACCAGAAGGTTAAAGCTCACTTAACCACTAGAAACTGCTTCCTTCTCCAGAGAGTTGAACCTTCATAAACAAAACAATACTTAGAAAACAACAGGTTTTAACTTGCTTTTCTCCTGCCTGTACTAATATACAGGAAAAAAAAAGTCCTTCCACTGGAGTTACAAAAAAATAAAAAAGTCAGGAATTATTCCAGTGTCATGTTACACTGAGATACTGTAAAGTTTCTTCTCAGGAAAAAAAGTTGATGGGAGAATGGGTTAGAGCAGGAGAGAAGGGCTTACACAATTTAGAGAAATCTGCACTTGAATATGCTGGAGCAGACAATATCCAGAAGCTCCTTCCAACCTAAATTACTCTATGAGCCCTCAAAAGATAAAAGAGGTAGTGCTTAGATATCTGATGGGCAGACGTGACAGTGACGCCTACCAACTTCCCTCTCCTCTACCTCTGACCCACCGGAAGAGGTGTTCCAAACAGCATTTTCACTCATACAACTGAAGTAGAGTGACAGATTGCAGGTACAGCTAAAGAAGCTGAATGAAGCCAGGATGGAATCAAACCAATCAAGGAAGGGGTAGAAGGACCTCCAAAGGAACTATCTTAAATAAAATGGGGTTGAAGCAAAGATCAGACAGTTGATCTTTGCATAAGTCTTCTTCACCTAAGCTGCACACCCCTTCACCACATGCATGCAGGACAAACAAAGCACATGTAAATCCTGAAGTTGCACAAGCCATAGATCTGTAAATATAATCAGGCTTTCAGCCACTTCCAACTACAACTGCCCAATTTGTTCTTTGTCTTTATTCTAGAGCTCCCTCACTTTATAGGATCAGCATCTCCACAAACTTACAGATGCAGCCTCTGTGGAAAGAGAGGAAATAGGAAATATTCAAAGCATTCAAAAACTCCTGACACGTACCAAAGGCAAGGCCTAGAATCACCACACTCAGCTCAATCGCCAGAAGGAAGAACCTTGTGATCTCCCACAGGATCTAAGGGATAACAGAAACCAGACAGACATGATTAGGAGGAGTCAGGAATCAGTCAGAAGTTAATATAGCAAAACTCCACTCTCTGCTCCAGGGGATGGCAGCCTCTGAATGGAGCAGGTCATTTCCACAAACCTGCCTCATGCTTTGTAGGGACGCTAATTAGATGCTTGTTCCAAGCCCTGTCCATGCCTGTGAAAAAGAACAGTTGTGTGCGAGCAAGCAAATGGCATGCCTATGGAGAGAGGAAGTGGCCATGGTTTGCCACACTCGAGGATCTGTCACTTCTCTTGGATGTGTTCTTTTTCCTGTACTCCCAAGGAGCACAAATCCAAGACGACCTTAAAAGTAATATTAAACAGGGCCAGTTCTTAAAGCAGTAGATTCTGCAGAACAGTTATGACTGAACAAATTCAGCATTCTGCACTCCTCCAAAGCTACTGGTCCCTAAATCTACAGCATATTCAACTCTAAACCCCTCCCACTTCCAGCTTGTCATTTTCACTCCCATGTTTTATTTGGTGAAACAAGACACACAAAAAACAGCAGGTGAGACAACTTTGCAGGTAGTCATGCAATAAATCAGTGTCCAACCTACAAGAACAACCCAGATTCTGGCTTATTAATCCTTTTCCTCTGAACACTGAATGGTACTCTCTTGAAGATACACAGTATTTTTAAGAGCCATTTGATGAGACACTTCTCAAAAAATACACAGTGTGTGTGTATATATGAGAGAAAACAAAAGAAATACAATAGACACCACAGAACGTGTGTTTACAGGAAAAATTGTCAGAGTGTCTGTCTTACTGCATGACTTCCCAGCAAGGTGCACTTAGCAGCAGCACCAGAGCTGAAGAAAAGCACCTTCTCACCTCTGCTCTGTTATTCGAGCCCTGGACCTACATCTATTTAACAGAGGTGAATGAAAATGCTACAAACATCCAGCCACTCACAACAAGCAGTGCATTACAATGCTTTGACAGAAAACATTAAAGGGAAAGCAAAAGAACCACACTGATCCCAGAGAATAAAGCCATAAGATCTGTATTCTGCAGGTGGCTCTTCCTCTAACAGCTCAAGAACTACAGAGCTTTTTGTTTTAGGTAATATTCTGCTATAAGTCAAATGACTACAATGGAACAGCACGTACAAAGCTATTTCCTGTTTGTTAAGGGTTCGCCCTGCACTCAGAGTTGCTGCAAGGACATTCAGATATCAGTCTCAAAAGAGAATGTGGGTTTATTTGCTTTCAATACAAAAGAATTAAATATTTTTCAAAGAGACACTCAAATATTGCAAGAGTAACAAAGGCCAGGTCTTGCCTAGCCACTAAAGGTTATCTGAATGTTTAGCCCTTGCAAAGGAAAGTCATTCCATCCCTGCAACAGGGAAGTTTTGCTGCTACTATTTGTGAATCTATTTTAGGAAGTCCATTGTTCTACAGCCTGGATGTTGTGATCATTTAGATACAGCTATCAGAACAGGATTCCTTAGTACACATAGCTATGAGTACTGCAAAAAAACACATTCTTCTTATATGCACATAAAAGGGAAGCTGTAGCAGATTGCTATGACCAGAACTGCACAAAGCAAAGCCTCTAAAATCAGTGTTGTACCTACCTTATCAGCAACTGTGGCAGCATCAGAGGCACTCACAGTCATGGAGACAACAGCACGGGCAATACCAACTAAAGCCACCACAAAAACCTACACAAAAAGATAAGAAAAGTGAGCTCATGTCAAAAGACATATGCAGCAGCAGCCAGAAACCCTTTTGGAATACCATTTCCAGAGCAGCTTTCAAGACTGATAATGTGTACTAAGGATCTCCTGTAGCAGATTAGAGATATTTCCCCAATGAAGATTCCGCAGGCCTGCTAGATGCAGGAATACTAGCTTAGAATTTTGGAATAAACAAATTTCCTCAACTGTCAGATTAAACAGCTCTGAAGAGGTGTCATCCACTCCTTACAACACTACCTTTACAGGCAAACAGTCTTGCCACCCTTTAGGCCACTGCGGCAGGGAGGAGAAAAAACAAACAAAACATATATCCCTCCAAATTACAAGATCAAATGCTTGGTATGACTGAATAAACCAATCACATCAGATAACAGAAGCCACTCGATACCAACTACCACATTTCAGATCTGTGATAAAACTAAAATCTGCAGTTCTTTCACTCAAACTGACAATGCTCAGGAACGCAGAGGAAAAGTCAGCTGCAGCCAACAGCATTAAAACATCTCAGCCTGCTGCACAGTGCAAGAGATACCCAAGTCAGCTTATGTACCGTTTAAGCATGACAGCATGGAGCTCAGCTACCAACTCCCATGCTGTCACTGCCATGCTATGCAATTAAGAGCTCAGCTGGATATATCCACCTTCCGCTGTGCAGACTTACTCTCTAAGAAAGCAGATTTTCCAGATAAAATTCTCTGAGTCACAGGCTAATTCTAACGATGCAGGTATGAGACAGCTAAATCTATCAGAGAACGAAGAGAGTCTAAGCTAATTCTAAGGTGACTGGCGAATGGAAATGACCAACTAGCCACCTACAGCTGAATATTTCCCCTTAGAAGAAGGGATGCAAATGGCATGAAAAAAGAATAATACAACACTCCCTCCTGGGGTAGAAAACTCTGGGACAAAACACAAAAAAAGAAGCGTCTGTGAATATAATGTTGTTCTAGAGCAGCAGCAACTCATTGGAGAGCAAAATATACCCTTTTTGCTTCCTCTCTTAGGAGATAGAGACTCTTCCCAATCTATTAACTTCACTTTAATCACTGACTCCACATGAAAGCATTTCTTAAAGGCATGACAAACAGCCATTTGAAAGGAAATCCTCACAGAACACACTTCCATCTTCATTTCCCAATAACATGCTCCAGAAGATCAAACTGAATTAAAGTTTCTTCTTCTAAGACTGTTTCATCACTTTCTGCTTCTCACTCTGTTTTGAAAAAGTCAACAGCATAAAGTCAGTTCACTTTTTTCTTCCCTTTGGTTTATCAGGAGTTTTGCTTTTAAAAGCCTTTGGCATGAACTTCCTCCTGAGCCATGTACATTACTGGAAGCAAAAAGGGAGATTTAAATCCAGACTGGAAATGACTGGTAATATTGTTAAAAGTTTGGAGCATTTGTGTGTATACCTGGTTATCCAAAACTGCACAAGCCCAGTACCCACACTCCACACCTGGAAGACCTAACAAGACTTCCCACCAAAGATTCAGTTGAGGCTAATAGCTCAGATTTGGTTTTGATGCGTCTTGGGGTTTGCCATGCCAGTACCTGTACACAGTCCAAAGAAGGATGCCTCCCATCTAACCCAATTCAAACGCGTATTTACTTCTACAACATGGAGTAATCTCACCAAGGAAAAGCAAGCACATTATGCTACACACTGAGGCAAGTCACAGAATCACAGAAAGCACCTATGATAAAGCTTCTGAATGATGGGAAACAAACTACCAGGGATGGGTTTCTACATTTCCAGACTAACCAGAACCCTGTCATATCACCATTTTCTACAGTAGATGACCAACAGCTTCACACAAATTGTTTTCCAGTGTTTCACCACCTCAGTGAGAAGCTGGGTTTGTGTTCCATGCTACTTTCTGCAAAGAGCAAGGAAAGCGTAAGATACTAGATTCCAAAACAACAAAGCAACAAAAGAAGAAAATAGGGGGAAAATAAAAAACACCACAGGAGAACAAAATCCACTCAAATCCAGCAGATATGGTCCCAGAATCTGTGAAAAGCAGAATTCAGACAGTGGAAAAAACAAAACCAAAACTGTGTCTATTTCATGTAGTACACCTTCAACTACAAATAGATGTTATCCCTGTGAGATCTGGTCTAGGCTCTTTTCACTAGTTCAGCGATATTGTTCATGAGTGGCAATAAAAAAAAACCCACTCACTCGTCAGTTCAAAAGCACAGAGCGGTACTCACTAGTATGTAGAATGTAGTGAAGATTGGACTTGAAGTGACCCGGATTTTGGCCCTGGCAGAGGGCAGCTTCCAGAGAAGAAACATAAAGAAAAGCACATTGGGAACCAGGAGCAGAAGATCCCAGTAGCGGACTCTGCAAAAAGTAAATAAAACATTTCTTTTCCTGTTCTTCAGCATCTAGAAGGCAAGGCACCAGCCCCAGTCCCTTCTCAACCAAGCTCTGAGAAAGCAAGCTCCTTCCCCTGGCCGACGGTCAGACCATGGTCCCATTTTCTCCATCTCACCTGGACTTCCCAATGTCCTCATAGAGCAACAGGAGGCACTTGTGTGGCACAGTGATGTTGGTGTCATTGATTGCCTGTGTTGTTGTTGGGGACAAAGTTGTCACATTATCCAGTGCTGTCACCAGGGCAGTTGAATGCGTGATGTTGTCAGACACAGAGAATCTCATCACAGCCATCATGGACTGGAATATCCTGCCTTCCTTCTGGGCCAGGTCAAACACAGTGCAAGACAACCACAGCAGAGACAAAAAGCAACATTAAATCAGTTGTGAGTCAGAGCTAAAACACACATCCCTGCCATTAGGCCCCTGCATAACTGCTTCCTGCTTGTTACAGCAAATTATCATCATCACAAAGACTGTATTACACAATGAAATGGCACCTGCCCTCACTCTGCACACAGCCATTACAGTAGACCGTACAAAAACACTATCTTGTATCTAAGTAACAAGCACCTTCAAAATAGTGTTATACCATGCTGAATTAAATTCGTGATTTTTTTTGAGCTTTGGCAGATTCATAGAAGAAATCAAGACTCAGCAGCAATACATGACATCATCGGATGGAGACAGAAACCCTCCTGTACCAGAACATTAATTATCTTTCTATCTCCCAAGATCACGAAGTTATAGTCAATGATTTAATTTCAACTACCGCAAAGAAAAAATTATGGCCCCTAAAACCTGTTTCTGCTACCAACCCCACAGCCTGAGAGCAGGGAGAGCCTCATGTACTTTTACCTAAAGGGACCATACAGACTCTTTATCTTCCAAAACCAACACTGGCAAAAGCCAAGATTCAGCACTTCTCTTCTAGCCCTCTGCAAGACACCAGACCGACTCTGGGTTTAAGTAGAACAGTAAGGCTGTGAAGAGACAGCACCTTTCTAAAACCCTGTTAGCATAAATTCTCCAGCTTCTTTATACCCATCCGTCTCAATTGCACTGCACTTCTCAGACACAGATCAGCATCATTGCCAGTAGTTTACAAAGCCACAAGCAGATGCAGTCCTACCTAATGGGTTTCCTAAGGTCAAACTCTCGGGCAGCAGAGAGCTATGGTCAGAATCAGAAGAGTCATGGCACTCGGTTCTTTTGCCTGTCCTACAGTACAGCTTTCCTGTCCCTTGGAAAGATGACAAGACACAACTTCCCATTCCCCTGATGAAACTTTTTCGACCTGCCTTCCCCAAGAGAACATTCACATCTTTTCTGCCACTTGTCCATCCCCCAGGCCCTACACTGCTGCAATATTAACTGTCCCTCCAGAAATTAGAGCGAAACTCTGTTCTGCCATCCATAAAACTCCGTGTGCTTCATGTCCATGCCGGTGGCTGTGGTGTCGTATTGGCAGAAACTGCAGCAGTAGTTTACCCCTCTGTTGGTTCTATGATCATCTTGGAAGCTTAAGCAGACTAAGGCACACAACACTTCAGAGCAGGATTTAGTATATACTAGACTTTTGACCCAATTTACCTTACTAAGCCTGCTCCTGATTCAATGTATCAACTTGTACATATCCTCTCTTCCCAGCCTAAAACAGGAACCCTCACCATTAGCTACCAGCTGCATGCAAACACAAGGTACTATCATCTCTCCTGGCACTTCCCAAAGAAGTGGTCACAGACCACAGAAAGATTAAAAAAAAAATCTCTGTCAACTGGCATCTTAAAGATGCACATTGCCAGAGACAGCGCTCTAGCAGTCTGTATGCTATAGTCAATCCAGGATTCATCTCAAAAAGAAATCTTCCTGTTTGACTTTAGCCCTGGCTGGCATGGCAAAAACTGACAGCCTCCATGGCAGGACTCAGAAGGTATTTTCCCTGCTAAGTTCTAGGTGACTCACAAGTCAGAAAGAATCAGCACAACTCTGTGTCATCTGTTGAGCTTTAAGAGTTCAGTAGCACCTTCCCCACAAACTGCTCGAGACTGTCAGCCACAGACTCTTCTTTCCCTTGAGAGGCTGAGACACTTCCCAGGTCTTCTGAGGGGTAAGGGGATCATCCCACTCTCAGCTAACAAACCCTCCCTTTGATTCATCCATGCTGACAGACACTTGCTGAGCTGGGATTTTTCTTTTGCGACTGCCGTATGCTGCGCTGCACAAGAGACGTCACATTAAATAAACACATGCAGACCTGGAAAGATCAACTTTGTGCTGAGATGGCAAACTCTGTGCCAAAAAATCCTAGTTCTAGTAGAGGTTCCGGTAAACAACCTTCATATTCCAGACTTCTCTCTCTTCCCTCTCGATTATCACTTCTCTGAATTGACACCGTTGAGAATGAATTTCTGTTAGTCTTGCTCCATTCTCTTCTTCTGAAACACCCCTGCATCTCAGTAGCAGCAAGGACAAATATGTTCACATTTGCCGACACAAAAAATGCTATCTAATTTTAAAAAAAGCTGGGGAAGGGTAGAGAAAAACCTCACAGAGCATGGGCAGAATAGCACCATCAACTGCAAACCATCACAACCTCTTAATAGCTCTTCTGGAACAGAGAATTCGATCTGCCTGTCAAAGTGAAAAGAGTTCAGTATAAACCTGTGAGAGAATTACATGGGAAAAACATCTTCCTTATAAAAAAGACAAACAGGCTCCATTCCTTTTCCCTAGAAGCTACCACTATCGTGCAACAGCAGCAAGCAGCTGATAAGGAGAGGAGTTGGCCACATCTAAGGGCTCCAGTCACAAGGTTTCAAAGGGCAAAGCAGAATCAAGTTTACCCCTCAGCCAGGCTGCTCACTATGGCCTGGTATGAGTATCCTATTCTTCCTCCCAAGATGGAGTACACACAAAAGCAGAGCAACAGAACATCCAACACGATAAGAAAGGGCAGCCAAAGCCATCAGCCAGACAGCACGATCTCCATGCTTTTCTAATAGCTATGGCCTACAGCAAGGATGTGGAGAACTGTCCCATTCCTGTTGAAAACACCAGCAAAAATTCCGCAGCAACAGGACCAGGAACTGATGGCAAGGATCTGGCTAGGCTCTGTCATCCCCAGCAACACTGCTCCTTACAGCACGCTGTCCAAACCCAAGCCCTGTCTAGTCCAAAATAAATCCAGTCAGCTGAGCATACCCAAGAGATCACTCACCACACCCTGCCTCCACTTCAGCCAGCCCAACCTACGCAAGGGGGGTAAAATCACCCTGTAGCCACATCAGAGGAAACCAGTGCCACAGTCCTGGTCTCCCTTTTTCTTCTAGCAGGCAATTCTATTCACCATGCACCTGCAAACAAAATAAAATCGTTTTCTACACTACAGCTGAAGTCAGCCTGACTTGGCTGAAGCCTGTTTCTCTGTCCAGGAACTGGACTCACAAGTTGCATTCGGGTCAAGACCATCCACACAACTTGGAGGCTGCTGTGACAGGGTGCCAGGGGAGCCTCAGCTGCACCTTCAGGGAAAATTACTGCCTCTGACCGAGGTGATGTTTTTTTCTTGATTCATGGCACTGCAGCAGTATCAGAGTTCAGTGAAATTCAGGGCTCCAATTCCTGGCAATTCTCTGTGCTCTCAAAGCCCAACCATGTAAAGGTAAATTATGCACTACCAAAACTTTAGCTCTAATAAAAAAATTAAAGTTTTTTTCTTTCTGAAAATGGTATCAGAGAATTTTGCAAGTATAGATCATACTAGGGTTAAGATTTCTCCTTAAATCACTGCATTTGTGAAAGACAAAACTGCACTGACCAGATTCCTGCTTAAATACAACTGTTACTTCAATAACTTAGATCAGAGGACACCGGTTCAGGGATATGTTACGAGAAATAAGTATTTTAAGCGGTTGCTTGGTTTGGTTTGGTTTTGGTTTCTTTTTCCCTCTAGAAGGCAGGTGCACAGACAACAAGCAAGAAGACAGCAAGCAAAGCAAAGTACATGGTCACTTCATCCTACATCGGCAAGGAAGCGCTACCTACTTTAAAGGCTGCTAAAGGAACCAGAGAGCTGGAGAATACCTGAAGTTACTGCCTAACACCTTAAGCCAGGCTCCCGCCATAGGAGGG
>NW_010521052.1:20174-20402 GCF_000687285.1 Phaethon lepturus
GGCCGCCCCCCGCGCGCCGGGGGAGCCGATACCGACTGTAACCGAAGAACCGCGGGCCCCCGGGCACGGCACGAAGCTTTTCTCCGGCCGGACTCCCTGCGTCCGAGGAAAGGGCAGCTGGGTCGCCAGGCGCCAGCTGCTTAAGTCCGACAGGTACGTTCAGGCTCCCCTCCAACCCAGGGACGGCTGGGGGAGCCTGGCGACCCCGCGGGGCCTCGCACCGCCCCG
>NW_010521053.1:0-55031 GCF_000687285.1 Phaethon lepturus
AAGCAGGGCTCCATCATGCATAATGGTTTCTCAGGAAGACAGCTGCTATAACTCTGAATGTCCCCCCTTCCCTTCCTTCTTTGTTCACACTTTATATACCGAGCATGATGTCATATGGTATGGAATATCTCTTTGGCCAGCCTGGGTCAGCTGTCCTGGCTGTGTCCCCTCCCAGCTTCCTGTGCACCCCCAGCCTTTTTGCTGGCAGGCCAGCATGAAAAGCCGGATAGTCCTTGACTACTTAGCAACAACCCAAAACATCAGCATGTTATCAACAATTTCTAATCCCAAATCCAAAACACAGCCTCACACGAGCTTCTGTGAAGAAAATTTTTATTTACTAGTTGACTGCTTCTGCAATTAATTTTTGTACTCTGCATTTTGGATAAGGTATTAGATACAGATTAAAATTTGTTTTCAACAAATATTTATGCATTTTAATGTCAAATATTGTTAATATATTTATTATACTCTTCAAACAGATAGACATAGTATTTAAAAAAAAAAAATATTCCTATTCTCAGTAGTCACCCAGGGCAATTTAAAAAGAAAATTATCGTTTCGGCACACCTTTAAAACTGAACCAAGTAAGCTCTCACTTGAACAGTGATGTTAAATAATAAGACTCCTACAGACATCAGATGCAGTTTAACTCAAAATGTTACATTGCAGACCTACAGTCTCATATTTTTGAAGGAATTCTGAGTGTATACACACATAGACGTGCACATACGTGTACACTAATGAAACGTATTTTAGTGATACTACAAGATTTATACAAACTTTTACTGCAGTCAGGTATTGTAGAATCACAGAATCACAGGATGGTTTCAGTTGGCAAGGATTTTTAATGATCATCCAGTTCAACTCACCCCTTCATGGGCAGGGACATCCTTCACTAGGTCAGGTTGCTCAAAGCCCCATCCAACCTGACCTTGGGCACTTCCAATGATGGGCAACTGCAACTTCTCTGGGCAACCTGTTCCAGTGTCTCACCACACTCATAGTAATTTCTTTCTTATATGTAATCTAAATCTACCTCCTTTCAGTTTAAAACCATTACTCCTTGTCCTATCACTACAGGCCCTGGTAAAAATTATATGGAATGATTAATGAATTTCCAATAAATGGCAAAAGTTGTTTGAAACAGAATGACTAAAATTGCTGTTCTGAATAACTGTAGAATGTTTTACTGCTTTTTATTTTTGTTCCTTTTCCCCCAATAAAGATTCTGATCTGAAATGGTTGGTATTTCAGTTTCCCAATACCCAGTTGTTGGTATTCTTAATTTATGTATGGAAAAGCTATATTATATTTTAATCTTCATTTTGAGTCTTCAGTGCCAGTATAAACTCACTTTAGTGGTCTGATTAGGTAGAGGTAATATACCACTCTACTTAGTTTTACCATGGATACTATTTAATTTATTTTGGGGGATTTTTTTGGGTATTAAAAGACTGTTGTATCCCCTTTATTCTCCTCTGCAATACATTTTGGACTGTGCAGAGATGAAGAATATCTGTTCCAGTGTTTCCTGTACTTATTCATTATTTCTACTCTTTGTAAGTAATAATCCCATTCTCTTAGTATTTCAATCACTGAATCTTCTGAGGCTGAGCCCAATGAATATTATACTGAACTATGATGGGATGCTTTGCCAATACATCAAGTGGGCTTCTTCGTAGTTTAAAATTTAGTTTCTATTGTGGACAAAGATGCAATACAAGTTCTAGAGCTTAAGTTAGAAGGTGTGAAATATACTGCATTTCTAAATGTTATTTTCTGACTAAAAGTAAAAGCAAATGCCTGAAAAAATGGGACTATATTTTGGCAGAAAATGAAAGCAAATACATAAAACATTGACTAAAATAACTGAAGATTCCTGAATGTAGTCCATTATGCCCCAAGTCATTCTCTGGGTGAAAAAATATGCTTCATACTCAAACCATTTATTTTTCATGTCTTGTAATAAGCAAGCTCTAAGCCCAGTTCACTGTGTGATAGATTTTCTTCCACAAAGTCTAGCCTCCCTTAATCCCAATCCGTTGACAGAGTTCCTTCAAGAAATTTATTAAGAAGAGCCAATGACAGAGAGGTCACAACTACTGATATGTCTCATGCATTTTTACATAGAATAATTGCTCTCTGAAAAAGAAGACATCTACAAACATACAGGAAACTCCAAGAAATCAATTTACCTAGAATAAAGAATAAATATTGACAGTCATACAGGAGCTCTATCACTTCAATAACAATCTAATTCTTAAATCTGTAAAGAAAAAAAAAAGTAAGAAACTAATAATTTACCAGGAAATGATTGTATAAGATTCTGTAGAAGTACCAACTTTTCTGGTACAGGGAAAAATAAGGCAAATAACTCCCACTGTAAATCTGCATTAATTCACTGTCCAACCAAAATTCCTTTCATTGCATGCAAGAGAGAAAAATAACATAGAAAGATGTCTAATGACAGGTGGTGGGACTGACTCCTGGACAGTGTGACTAATAGAGCAGTATTTTATTGCAGTTTCTGGAAAATGATCAACTAGACATAATGAATACCTGGAACAAAGTTATTGTGATATTGTTCCTAATTTGGTTAGTTCAAGACACTGGTTTAGGAATAAATGTGTCTCTGATATTTCGTTATGAATGTCCAGGTTATTATTCATACAGCATTAACAAACTCTCTCTGAAATCCCAGCAAATATTCTTTCACATAACAAAATATACGTCTGTTTATTGATAAACCACTGGGCACCTTTTGCTGATTCTCTGCTGTTGCCTCTCAGATCTGGTGCGTGTTTTTTTCCAACATCTGAGGAGTGCTGTGCATTACAGCACTCTCTGTTTATTCCCATCTTAAAAGGGCTGTTTGCTAGAATGACAGTTAACTCATGTTTGTCTATTTTGATAAACAATTGAAGATCGAGAATTACCAACTGAAATCAAGGTCATATAATCAGATGTAGCTGTTTGCTAAGTGAACATCCACCTTTGAGCTGCTTCTTTCTCCCTGTCAGAATGACTAACTCAGGCAGAGGTGTAGGTACTTGGACTTCTAAACTTAAATTAGAGTAAGAGTAAGATTTAGTCCTTGGTACCCAGAGTTATGTTATGAATAAACAGAATAAACAGCACTATGAGGAGTGAAACAGTGTAAACAACTTAATCTTGGAGTCAAGAGTATGACAGAAGTCTCTGAAGTCAGGAATTTAGTGTCCTGCTTTAGTGCCCTGACCACTTCATTTACCACACTGCTTGTGCTTTGCTGTAAAGAAAGTAAAAGATTGTTTTAACACAAATATATGTGTATATACACGTGCATGTGTATGATAATGTCAGACATGTATACACATACATGCACATGTATACACACATGAATATTTTTTAAAGTAGAGATCTTCCTCTAGTAGCTATTTTTAGAGCAGGTAACAAAAAAGTGGGATTTGGCCAAACGTTTCTTGATACCATCTAAACTTAAGCCATGAGTCTTGTACTGCAGGACTGAAGGAAAGGGGAGAAGGCAGTACTTATTACAAGGTGACTAGGTAGCACCTGCTTCACTGTATCCCCTTCTGATGAAACCTTCTTCAGTTTTTAGTGGGAAATGAGGAGGAGAAAGAGGAGTATTGGGGAGGAAAACCAGTTTCAAAAAATTTTACATATATTGGCTCATGCAATAGACAAAGACTATTAGTTCCTGGGTTATTCTAGTAACCATCACAGAAGCAGTAGTACTATGTCATTGTAAGAATATTTTCATTAAAAAGATAGTTCATTATATCATTGTTGTCTCTGCTGAAATCTCCTAGCTCACAGTGACTTAACTGACCTAACTATTCATAAAAGTGTCTTAAATTAGACAGCTTCTAGACATCTAAGTTGGGGTAAATGAATCCTACCTGTGGCTGGGAACCCCAACTTTGTAGACAATAGAGATAAACAGGTACTTCCAGAATGAAGCTTTTCTTATCTAGCTTATGTGAGAAAGCTGGGATGAGCTATCTATTTTATATTCTTATTTATAGAAAAATCTGAGCAACTAGTTTAGGCAAGATGCTCAGCTGCTAGACGTTGCAATGATGTTATCCTTAAATTAATTTTTATGCCAGGCTTCTATGTTTTTAGCTATTCCTACACAAAAGAAACATTATATTGTTCTTTCATTTAGACTCAGTGAAGGTAGTTCACATATCAACTGTAACCAAGTTAGTGATTGATGGCAGCCATTAGTATCCTCTAACATTGAACTATACACACAGATACATGCATGTGTTATATTTGGGTTCGTTAATCTAAGTGGTTCAAGGAGAGTGCTTCTTTAGCAGGTTTTCATAAAACAATTAACTGATGCAAATTTACCTTTTGTTCTGCACCATGTGGCTTTGAAGGTTCATAAGATTCAATACCGGAACTAAATAATGAACGTTAATTTCACAATTTCATCACCTAAAACTGGGGGTTGTATACTCAGGAACCTAAGTCTACAGCTTTCCTGCTGTTTTTTTGTTTTTTTTTTTTTAATAACTAATGTGGAATAAATCTTACCCTTTCCAAGGAGATTATAATCAAAAGAGATTTGAAAACTAGAAATACGAATTTTAAATATTTGTGTCCCATCTGTTTTCTATACTAGTTTTTACATTCAGTACATAGTGCCTGACAGTTTTTCAGGCAGTTTATACACAGCAGAGATGTATAAAGATACACAGATGTTGCACATCTCACTTCCCTCCTTCAAGTCTATTCAAGCTTTTGACTACTCAAGGTGTTGCGATTAATTATTTTTTACCTTCACAGAACATTTCTTCACCTTTACATGTTCCACCAACGCACCACCCCGAAGGTATAAGAAAGGGTATAACATAGGGAACACACAAATATTTTAGTAAAGGCATGTTTGGAATAAGATGTAGTGATTCAGTGTCTCAGAAAAGATACAGAAAAAAATTAAAAAATATATTGACTGTAATAAGCGCAAAGGAAAATGTAGACTGTGGCAAGAAACATCCCAGTGCTGTTGGCACACAGATCCAGAGACAGTTAGCTGATAGGAAAAAGAGTACCAGCACCAGATACTACATAGAAGTCTTACTCTCTTATGTTGGCACAAAGTATGGTATTTTATCAGTTTTAGACAAGTTACCAATGAATATAAAGAAAGTATAAAAATTAAGTACTTCACAAAAGATTTCCATGCCGATTCCAAAATCTTGTAATGCATTTTGTACATAGATTTTTCTTGTCCATGCTTGTGAAAGATCAAAAAAGGCCACTCTCAGTTATTTCTGCCACATATTTCTTAATTATTCCTGGCATCCTTATACACAGCTTCAAGGCAAAGATGATATTAAAATATACCTTTCCTTTAACAATTTTCATAAAGAGATGGTTGTATCCAGAGGGTAGTGATCAATGGCTCAATGTCCAGATGGAGATAGGTGACAAGTGGTATCCCTCCTGAGGGGTCTGTCCTGGGACAAGTACTCTTTAATATCTTCATCAATGACATAGACAGTGGGATCGAGTGCACCCTCAGCAAGTTTGCAGATGACACCAAGTTGAGTGGTGTGGTTGACACTCCTGAGGAATGGGATGCCTTCCAGAGGGATCTGGACACACTCAAGGAATAGGCCCGTGTGAACCTCAAGAGGTTCAACAAGGCCAAGTGCAGGGTCCTGCACCTGGGTCATGGCAGTCCCCAGTATCAGTACAGGCTGGGGGATGAAGGGACTGAGAGCAGCCCTGCCAAGAAGGACTTGGGGGTCCTGGTGGATGAAAAGCTGGACATGAGCCAGCAATATGTGCTCATAGCCCAGAAGGCCAACCATACCCTGGGCACCATCCAAAGAAGTGTGGCCAGCAGGTCAAGGGCGGTGATTCTGCCCCTCTACTCTGCTCTGGTGAGACCCCACCTGGAGTCCTGCATCCAACTCTGGAGCCCTCAGCACAAGAAAGGCATGGACTTGTTGGAGCGCGTCCAGAGGAGGGCCACCAAAATGATCTGAGGGGTGGAACACCTCTTTTACGAGGACATGCTGAAAGAATTGAAGTTGTGTCCTGGTTTCTGTTGTTCGACCTGGAGAAGAGAAGGCGCCAGGGACACCTTATTGTAGCCTTTCAGTGCTTCAAGGGGGCTTATAAGGAAGATGGGGACAGACTTTTTTAGCAGGGTCTGTTGCAATAGGACAAGGGGTAATTGTTTTAAACTAACAGAAGGTAGATTTAGGCTAGATAGAAGGAAGCAATTATTCACAGTGAGGGTGGTGAAACACTGGAAGAGGTTTTCTAGAGAGGTGGTAGATGCCCCATCCCTGGTAACATTCCAGATCAGGTTGGACAGGGCTCTGAGCAACCTGATTGTGTTGAAGATGTCCCTGGTCCTTGCAGGGGGGTTGGACTAGATGATCTTTAAAACTGCCTTCCAACCCAAACCATTCTATGATTCTATGATTCTATGACTTTTGTTCTAAATAACTTACTCTTCAAAACAAAGTTGAAGAGAGAAGCTGCATGCACAATAGTTAGCTGTGCACAAAAATGATTTAATGTAAAAAGGGGACATTTTATTATATTATTTTTATTTTAATTAATTAATTAATTAATTGCATTATGTTATGTCTGATCAGTTATTTTATCAGTCACTGATTGGAGGAGACTAATTCACCAGTCATCATCCAACTTCACACTTTTGTTACACTTACCAGAATTTGAGAGTGACTGTGACCTGCCCTATTTGTAATTTAACATAAAATTTGTTTCAGAGAAGCCAATGACACCTTGTTCTGCCATGAAGTCTCTACAAAGGACAGCCAGTCCTGGAGTCTTAAATTAAATGAAAAAGCTTGTGCACCAGTCTTCAAACTAGTTATGAGAAGAACTGGCTAGTTGCAGCTTTCAGCTTTCAACACATCTACACTGCAGATTTCCTAGAACTGAATATTTCAGGTAGAATTTCTTCCCATTCAGATTTCTATCAAATTAGAAGACAGCAATGCTCCCTCTCACAGCTACCTTCTCTCCTGGCATCACTCCAGAAGATGTGTTTTAGCAGGCCCTCCTTAAATTGAACCTCTAGATGCCTGGATGAATCCCTAGATGGCCTCCCTACAGAGAAGTCATTATGAAAGTGGCTATCCTTCTTCCTGTTTCCCCAGGCCCACCATAGCTTGACAGGGTTTTTTGGTTCTTTTTTGGTCTTCACCCATGGCAAGTGTTTCCTTACTGTCTTGATTCAGTTGCATTTGTGGCTTGCTAGAAGCCACATATTCACAATGTGAATTATTCCATAGACAGTTTCTCTATTGTAAATATCTTGGAGGGCCATACCAGCTACTAAGTTTGTGCAGTCCTTTCTTCTTCCAATGCAGACCAAGTGATGTTAGCCTACACTGATGCAACTAGAGAATCATTTCCATTTGTGGTGATATTTTCATGCATTCCTTAATGTCTCTTCAAGTTCTTATTTCAATGATTGCAGAAATAATTATTAGAAACTTGGGAACAAACTCAAGCTTGATGTCTGTAAGTATATGTGGCTCATAAGGATGTGTGGATACCTGGAATGTAAGAACATTCGGTTTGTGAGGATATACAATGAACAGCTATTCAACATTAAAAAAAATACAAAAAAACCCCAAAAGACAGGAACAGTAAAGAATTAACCACCCAGATACATAAACCCTAACGATAATGGAGAAAATAATGAGGACTAGGATTCTTGAGCCACTGACTGACAGGCTACCGAGTTGTTCAACTAGAACTTTGTAACTGAAATGTGGGAGGGTAACAGGATCATCATGAGACTCATGGGAAAGAACAAACCTACCAAAGTGTATTTGATGGGGTTTATGGGATTGTGTAAAACTTATGGAATGTTTTAAGAGGATCGTGGGAGTAGATTGAACAAGGTTAAGTGGCAGTACTCTTGGGTTATAATAACCCCATGCAATGTCACAGGCTTGGGGAGGAGTGGCTGGAGAGCTGCCTGGCAGAAAAGGACCTGGGGCTGCTGGTTAACAGCCGGCTGAACATGAGCCAGCAGTGTGCCCAGGTGGCCAAGAAGGCCAACAGCGTCCTGGCCTGTATCAGAAAGAGTGGGCCCAGTTCAAGTAGGGAAGTGATTATTTCCTTGTACTCAGCACTGGTGAGGCTGCACCTCAAATACTGTGTTTGGTTTTGGGCTCCTCACTACAAGGAAGACATTGAGGTCCTGGAATGTATCCAAAGAAGAGCAACAAAGCAGATGAAGGGTCTGGAGCACAAGTCTCATGAGGAACAGCTCAGGGAACCGGGGTTGTTTAGACTGGAGAAGAGGAAGCTGAGGAGAGACCTTATTGCTTGCTACAACTACCTGAAAGGGGGTTGTGGTGAAGTGGATGTTGGTCTCTTCTCCCAAGTAACTAGTGACAGGACAAGAGGAAATGTCCTCAAGTTGCACCAGGGGAGGTTTAAACAGAATATTAGGAAAAATTTCTTCACTGAAAGGGTTGTCAAGCTTTGGAATAGGCTGCCCAGGGAGGTGGTTGAGTCACCATCCCTGGAGGTATTTAAAAGACGTGTAGATGTGGCACTTTAGGTCATGGTTTACTGGTGGACTTGGCAGTGCTAAGTTAAGTGTTGGACTCAATGACCTTAAGGATCTTTTCTAATCTAAATGATTCTATGATTCTAAGTTATTCCAGGATGTTTAGGAAAAGGGTTAAGGTTGGGGAAAAGGAAGGATCAAAGTGTGATATCTACAAGCATGGAAAGATGGAGAGGAGGAACAGTGATCAGTGCTACTCTTGGCCAAACCCTGCATCTGATCACTTGTCTTACTTTCTTACTTTTAAATCCTGTTCTTTACTATTTTCTGCATTGTCTTGCCGACTGTTCTCCATGTGGGTTAGTGAGATTCAGACTGGGCTAGCCATTGAGTAGGAGGTAACTTGCATCTGGCCAGGAGCTGAGACATGAGCCAATGACTGGGTCAGCGTCCCAAGGTCTGGGCATGGGTGTCAGACTTACAGTCCATGCTAGTGTTTGAGGGGGTTTGTGAATCAAGACAGTGAGGGTAGGTGCATGTTTCATTGTTTTCAAACCTGATGAGACACAGGGGAGGATGAAACCTGGGTTGTCTGTGTTCAGGTGAATGTGAGCACTGCTGGTGTTTACATGGGTGCTGGAAAAGGCCATGCTGCCTATGTTGGCATGTGTGGCCAGCCACATGCCAGTTCTGCTTGTATTTTTGGGACCCATGTACCACCTTGCTACTGGCTGGACCTGGAAATGAGAACAAGAACAAACAGACTGAAGGGAGAAATCTCCTGGGTCCATTGAGTCCTAATTCAGCCTGCCCTTAGGAAAGTTGTCTCTGTTTCATCTATATGGTTATCTGCAAAACATGCCACAGTGTTACTTACTCAAGGAAAGGCACTAACTTTTTCCAAAGAAGTTTCTAATTGAACTTATACTCCCTCAAGTGCTGGGAAATAGACTAGCCAAAATAATCAAAGTTCCTCCTATGAAGACAAGGATTTCCTTTATTTCTTCCATCTGGATTATTCCATGGCAGAGTAATTCAAATGAATCCATAGAGCAAGCTCTTTCCAACTATTGTCTTGGTGTCTCCTCAACAAGAGTAAACATTTGGTGGTATTTGAGAGTTATGGAGGAGGGCTAGAATAATACTGCTTAAATATCTACTAACATAAATATTGTTTTCTCTAATAATTTAACTCAATAGTTTTACTTCTAGTTCACAAAGGATCAAATCAGCCAAATCACAGTGACAAAAGCTTTCTCATAGGATTTATTAAGCTTTCTATTGGTATCTGATTTTTAATGAATACTAAGATTCCCTAATATAGGGAAAACAAAATTGTTTCAGTTGTCCTGTCCTCAGGCTTTGCTGTCACTGCTCACCCTCTAAAGTCTTCTGATTTCTGCAGAATGTGTTCCCATTGTATACTCGAGAGTGCTAAATGTGAATGTGCACGTACCTATGCAACAACTAATATAAAATCAAAAAAGCTTATCTGTTTTTACATTTGACCTTAACAATGTGATCACGTTAACAATATATATGAACCAATTATTTTTAGACTGAATAAGAAACACATACACTCATTTTACTGAGCAAATAACCACTCAGTGTCAGTGGCCTTTGTATTGCTGGTTGCACCTTTAAATTACTCTTGAACATTTATTAAGAAGATATCAAGGTTTGTTTTCATTGGTAGTTTCTCAAACTGACTGGTAATCTAGGGAAGTGAAAAGACTTGTTGAATAGTATTTTTATTAATTCAAAAAATATGTGTCTAAAACCTAATATTACAGAAATCTCAACAACCTAATAGTATTATATGGAAATTTCTGTAATAAACACAACTGTATGTTAGTGTTTGCCTAATAGAGTATTCATTAATCTGGGTAAATACAGAAAAGCTTAGCATAATGACAGTAACAGTGTGAGACTGATGGCTAAATTCTTGGTTTGGTGAAGATGACTGTGCTGGTTTTGGATGGAATAGATATTATCTTCATAGTATCTGGGACAGCTGACCCTAGCTGACCAAAGGGATATTCCATACCATATGATGTCATGCTCAGCATATAAAGCTGGGGGAAGAAGAAGGAAAGGGGGGAAGTTCGGAGTGATGATGTTTGTCTTCCCAAGTGGCCACTACATGTGATGGAGACCTACTTTCCTGGACATGGCTGAACACCTGCCTGCCAATAGGAAGTGGTGAATGAATTCCTTGTTTTGCTTTGCTTGCATGCACAGCTTTTCTTTATCTATTAAACTGTTTTTATCTGAACCGACAAGTTTCCTCACTTCTAATCTTCTGTTTCTCTCCCCCACCTCACCTTGGGGAGAATAAGTCAGTGGCTGCATGGTGTTTAGTTGCCAGCTGCGGTTAAACCACAGTAGTCCTTTTTGGTGCCTAACAAGGGTTCGAGATAACAGGTTTGATTGGAATGTTCTAGATGATAGACTTTATAGCTGTTATTGTTGTTTAGCGGTTAATCATCAGGCTCCTGTGCTTGCTGTGGGTTTACTTTCCTTTCCTTACTATGTATTAGAGTCTAGTGCACATTAGTGGCTGCTTTTGGTTCTGCTGCTTGTTGTGCTGCTGTACTGCTTATCATCTGATTCTTCTGTACCTGGGAACATTTTGCTAACATCAATGAACTTGGACCTGGGGTAGCAGATGTGCAGGGCATCACTGCTCTTTCTGTGCTGCTGTACCGGACAGGCTGGAACTCCAGTGTCAACATGAGTTGAAGGGACTGTGACCTGTGGGTGAGTCAGCGCGCGGGAGCAGGACACCCTGAGGCATCTATGGGCATGGATAAGCCCATGCCAGAGCAGGTACATCTCAAAGTGTCTGTGGCTGTGGTTATGTCTGTGCTGCATCAGGTATACCTCTGAAGGGATTGTGTCCCAAGGATAATTCCACACTGGAGAAGGTACACCTCAAAGCAACTGTGGCCGTAAATAAACCTATGCTGCAGCAGGTATACCCCTGGAGAGACTGTGGCTCATAGATAAGGCCTCGCTTAGAGTAGGTACTCCCCTATGGGACTGCAGTCTGTGCATAAGTCCAAGCCAGAGCAGGGACAAGGGGAGGAGTTCATTACAATGTTAAACCTGATTGTCTGGTCCAAAGGGGTCAGGGGTGGAGACTGTAATGGAAATATCTTTCAAATGTTGTAACGCATGATTTGAGTTGCATGTTACAGGAATTACTATAGCAGGAACGACCTGAACCAACGGAGAAGAAGCCTTACAGGCAGTGCAAGTGCAGCAGTGACCTGACCTGAGCTGGATTTGGTGCCCAGTAACTCCACACAACACACCACCTCACCTGTTCTGAGTGACTGTCGGAGTGGGAGGCGAACCCGGAGTAATCATGAGTCCCAATGTGGGTACGATCATTCTCCTCTATTATAGCAAAATGCACAGCTTTTATAGGTTAACACACTGTCCATGCGCCGGACATCGTTCCCCATTTGCCACAAGCAGCTGGTCACGCACTCAAGGCTAATTGTTGATTGGTATTCGCCATTTTACATGTTGTCCCATAGACCACCCATTCCCGGATCTTGCAGTTTCTAGTTTCTAAGTTGTTTATCACAGTATGAAGTTCCTTATTGTTCATGTATCAAAGACAGTTCACTTGCTCAAGGTTTTTGCTCAGTCATCGGTTTCAGCGTGATACAAGTCGATATAATCATGTCCCCGTTCTGACAGCCAGGCTTCCACAAGTGACCACCATAACAGATGAAGCCCAAAGTCATGGACTAAATTAACTCAATGGACATTTGTAAACTTTTTAAAGACATTTCCCAGAGGTGGTCCATAGACTAAGGGAGTTATAACTGTGTATTATATCAAAGGATGGAAGGGTGGCTGGTAGGTAATGAGGATGTTTTGGATAGTGTGGGACCTCAGCATGATGTAAATGGTATGGAATATGGAGTGGAAAATGTTCTGGTTTTGGCTGGGATGGATAGAGTTAATTTTCTTCATAGTAGCTAATATGGGGCTATGTTTTGAATTTGTGCTGGAAACAGTGTAGATAATACAGGGACGATTTCCCTATTGCTGAGCAGTGCTTACATAGCGTCAAGGTCTTTTCTGCTTCTCACACCATCCTACCAGCATGTAGGCTGGGGGTGCATGAGAAGCTGGGAGGGGACACAGCTGGTACAGCTGACCCCAACTAACCAAAGGGATATTCCACACTGTAAGAGGTCATGCTCAGCATATAAAGCTGTGTGAAGAAGAAAGAAGGGGAGAACATTCAGATTGATGGCATTTGTCTTCCTGAGTAACCATTACACATGATAGAGCCCTGCTTTCCTGGAGATGGCTGAAGTCCTGCCTGCTAAGTGAAAGAATTCCTTGTTTTGCTCTGCTGGCATGTGCAGCTTTTGCTTTACCTATTAAACTGTCTTTATCTTAACCCATGAGTTTTCTCACTTCTCCTTTTCCAATTCTTTCCCCCATCCCTCCATGGGGGGAGTAAGTGAGCAGCTGTGTGGTGCTTAGTTCCTGGCTGCATTTAAACCACAAAAATGAGAGAAACTACAAGTAAGAGGATACAAACTGTACCACAAATTCATGTACCAAAAACATTTTATGTCTTATTATTATACAAAGCAATTGTCAAAAAGGCAAAAATATTTTTTATTGTGTTATAAAGGTAGGAAATTATGTCTTCTTTCATCTGAGTCAATTATGCCATTCCTGTTATTCCTGACAGGAAGGAGACAGAGTACCCTTGGTATGGCAAGTGAGTTCTGCAGTCATAAGTTTTTTAAACAGCAATTAAAAAACTTTACTGTGAATAGCCAACCTGACACGTGATGTAAACATGTTGCAGAGGTAACATAAATATTTGTTCCCGTGAGCAAATCAGATAATCAGAGAATGCTCCTGTAGAATTATACTTGTGTTCATGGCATCTGTATTCAAATCTATGTGGAGATATTGTTGGATCCCGTGTGTCAACATATTCCAGGCTTTATACAGCAGAGACACAAAATGTGTCAACTGCCAATGAGAAATGGATTCCAAGGTGGACAACGTGGTTTTGTGCAGATGCAGCGTTGATCTCCCATAGATAACAAGCTACTGTCTGAATCAATACATGTCCTAAAAAAAAGTATATGAGTGGAGAGGTATCTGTGAGGTTTATGCAAGGAAAAGTGTTGGGGGGCATGAAATGACACACAGGGTTTGCTTTAAAGCTAATGGTGAACAGGCAGGCTGCATAAAATTTGTGTCTAGGCTACCACCCACAGTTCACTTGTAGCTGACCACCATCATTCGGTTGTTAGAAGCTGCCTCCTCTCAGCCCCTGATTCTGAAGACACTTTAATCAAAGAAAATTGGGTTACTTTAAAATGTGCGAATAGCAAGTCTTTATTCCAGGTCATTTTGACTGATGCAAACTACAGAGTACTTGTAACAGCACTTCTGTAAGGAGATCTAATGGTGAGAATAATCTCAGGCAGAAGGAAAAGAGGCAGCAGAGCTAAACTGGTAACTAAACTTTTCTGTTAATACAGCTGAATCACAAAGAGGCTGTTTATCCTGTGATTTTGTGATCCACAAGACAGAGGTACCAATGGCAAGTGTGCAATACCAGAATTGGCAAGTGATACTAGTTCTGACAGGTTAGGAAATAAACATCAGTAGCAATGCAATCCAGAGATCAGCACTGAGATAAAGATGAATAATGAGACTCAAGCAGAGGCAGATTCATGAAGAGTTCCAGTATTTTCGCCAGAACCCATATTCCCCTGCTATGAGCAGATATTACATTATCAGATACAGCCAGCTCAGCAAGACATCAAGGGTGGAGAAAGTCATTGCTGTGTTTTAGTGTGGGAGTGACAGCCATAGGTTTTACTGTACCAGATGGGCAAACCTGTGGCACCTGAAGTGTTCAATTGTGGATCCATTGCAGAAACTGTGATGTGAATGGCTGCAGGCAAGCTCTCCTGGTGGAAAACCTTCTGGATTTGTACCAGAAGTGAGGAAATGAGCCAACACTGGCTGTTTAAACCAACATCAGCAGGTCTCTCAGGACTCAGCTGTCTGCTCATCCCAATCTTGGTCCACAATAAAGTGTTGCATAAATAACTGTCTAAGGAGCACAGATATCTTCTGTCTGTGGACTGCTCTTGACTCCTTGACACAGCATATGTGTGACATTAGGCTATGGGAAGATTTTTCAGTATTGAGATCCTTGCAAGAAAAAATTAGTCATGCCTGAACTACATAACATACGCTGTTGACCATTTAAAAATATAACAACATCTCTCATTGTGCTCTAATAATCAGTGTTCAACTGAAAGCAGAAATCAATGATACACCAGTTTCTGGAGTGTCAGTGGCACAAATCTTGTTTCAACAAATAAAGGTAGCAATAGACATATAAATCACTTTCACAGAAAATTCAGGTCAGAGAGTTTCCTAAGAACTTCTTCATTTCCTTGTTCCCTCCCTGTGGTCTCCACTGAGAAATGAAGATGACCTCAGCAGTTAGCAGCCCCAGAACTTCACACTGCAGCAATGCCTCCACCTCAGTGTTGTTGAGTGAAAATGCTATACTAGACTGCAAGTGAAGAGTCAAAATTAGACATACAGTTTCTGTTCAGAAATTTTTCTCCCTGCTTTTCATGGAAAAAAAGGTTTTTATTATCTTTTTAAAATTTTCAGTGTTATTTTTTTTTTTTTTTGGTGGAAACTGCCCCCCAAGTTTTACTTAAAAATACACAAAACCCCAGAACCCCTGGTGAGTCAGTTTGATAAGACACACTCTTGTTGTTGCTGTTGTTGTTATGGAAGCATTCATCAATCGAAACTCAATTTTGAGTCAATAGAAAATACCAAGAAACATTGCAGAGTATTCTTATAACTCAGAGCATTTAGACTCCCCAACAAGACAGGAGGCTGTGTTCATTGCATTAACATTTGATTCAAGGGGTT
This sequence comes from Phaethon lepturus, assembly GCF_000687285.1. Taxonomy (NCBI): domain Eukaryota; kingdom Metazoa; phylum Chordata; class Aves; order Phaethontiformes; family Phaethontidae; genus Phaethon; species Phaethon lepturus. The sequence goes on from NW_010521053.1 coordinate 15,491, forward strand.
ATTTGAGTGTTCTTAAATCAGTGATTCCTTAAACGTCCTTGCTTTACCTGTTGGTGCTGGGGTTCATTGCACCTTAAATGTATGAAGATCAAGCTTTATGTCTACTGATAGATGATGCCTTCTTTATGTCCTCCTAATGATAAAGCATTACCATGAGATTGTAGTCAAATAAGGCAGATTTATTGCTGCCTTTGTGCTGGTGAGGTTGAAGGCAGCTGAATTGTATCACCAAAACTTGTTTTTGATCTCTCCCCTGGAAACTAAGCAGAAAATGCTACAGAAAAAGCAGCTGCACAGAATGGTTAGCAATTATAGTTTACACAAATTTTGCTGCTTGGTTTCTTTATTACCGGTAGTATTTGGTTTGGCTTTTAAACTCTCCAGTGCTGCATACTGCTATCTGAATGGTTGTAAGAAAAATCTGTGAAACACAATATAATTTTAAGGTACCTGGCTAGAGCTTGTTTTTTTGTTGTTGTTGGTGGTGGTTTTAAAGTTATTTGTATCTGTACTAGCCAAGAACCCAGCAAATTCTCAGAATAAACTGCATGGACCTCACTACACCCAACTGCCCATGGCTTAAGCAAAGTGTTACAGTCTTTCACTGGCATCCATAGCTGCCAGAATACGATGATACACTGCCGGTATAATGTGCAGATGTTAGTAATCATGAATTCAGTGTTGGGCATAAAGGAATATGGAGAGAGGAATACCAGAGACTGGGCAGCAACACTGAGTGTGACAAGAATTTTTCACTGAGTTCACATGTGTTCTGCAATACTATTTGTGCACCTTCTGTCCAGATATATTTGAACACACAGGGGAGTAACTTCCTAATCAGTTGTTACCTGATGCCCATCTGCTATCCCAAATACAACATGTTCTTTGTAAAACGTACTAATATTTGCATGTGGCTCTTTTATTACATGCAGGATATGCTGTTTTGTAAAATAATAGACATCCATTAAAGGTAGTATTTATTATTAAATATCACCTAACCTTAGGCTTCTGAAAGTCTGATGCTTAGTCTAGACTGCAATATTGATTCCCTCTACAGTCAAATGAAATTTAGGCATCTCTAAAGTGGGTTTCATCCCTTTCTGAGACAGATCTAGAACAGTGATGGTGAACTGTTCTCTGAAGGAAATTTTCTGTTTCCTCTGAATACAGAGAGGACCAAATGTCACTGTTTTAGGTGCTGAAGTTAGATGATACTAATCTACAAGAAAGATTAATATTAATCTGACTAAATGTAGTTGTCTATAACCTCAGGCTCTTTCTATAATATTTCAAGAGAAATATGTGCAATGGATCTCATTCTACAGTTAGGTGTCTAAAACAAGTAAGCTAAATCACATACCAGAGCTATGCCTTTTTCTGTATCGACTATGGTCAGATACATGAAGTCACTACCACAGATGTTGTTGAGATGTATCCCACCACAAGTAGCATCCTTTACAGAAAGTTTAATAATGACATCTTTGTATAAAGACCACTTATCAGTTAGACTTCTGTGCTGTGAATATAATTACTTTTCCCTGTGCAGGACAGATATTACATGAAGAAATACTCTTCACATGCAAATACTTATTCCCTACATTATTGTTATTGCATTTAAGATTGGATGTTGAAGTCCTACTCAGCCTGAAATTCAGTGACAACTCCCATTGATTTAAATCAAGTTAGGAAAGCAATGTAAGTTACTAAAGAGCATTGTGTGGTGGGTTTGTTTTTTTCTTTTCTATAAGAAAAAATACACATTGCTATTAGGGTTTTTCACGTCTTAAATACATGAATACCGAGGCTCAAATCTCCTGGTAGACTGTAGCTTCTTCGTGTTTCCATAACAGTGCATCATTACCTTGAGCTTGTGAACAGAAGCAGGAGCAGGAATCAGATCGGGAAGGGAAAGCAGTGGAGAAGGGTGCTCTTTTGCTTGTTTTTGTGGTTGGTTTGGTTTTCTTTTTTTTTTTATTTCAAGAAACAACAACTAACTTTAAGGTAGAAGATTCATATTTTGTCACTCAGTCAACCTGACTAATTTCTAGAAGTGGTCAACGCAGAGGAATTGCCACCAAAAGTCAATCTTTCACAAGCAATTCTATCAAAAGAAAAGCAACCATTATTTGTTTCTGTGGAAAAAGCATCTTTTCTTGAGTAAGTCAAGCGGGAGTTTCTTACACCTCCTTTCTGCATGCATAATTAGAGGATATGAACTTTTAGACCTCACCAGCTCCACCACAATGCTATGTAGTTCAATGTATTGCATCTCTTGCTTTCAGCCCTCAAAATCCTCAGGAAGAAAGCCAAGGGGTGCTATAAGAATCATAATAAATCAGTGAAAGATTCTCATTGGCTATAAAGGACATTGGATTAGAACCATAGAATCATACCTTTCTTGGTAAAAGCACAGTCTAGACCAGATGGCCCAGCACCTTGTCCAGCTGCGTCTTAAAAGTGTCCAGTGCTGGGGAATCCACCACTTCCCTGAGGAGATTATTCCAACATCTGATTGTTCTCATTGTGAAAAATTTTCCTCTTATGTCCAGTCAGAATCTCCTCAGGAGTAACTTTTACCCATTACCCCTCTTTTTTTCCATGTGACTCCTTGTGAAAAAGGAGTCTCTTTTGTCTTTGTAACCATCATTTAAATGCTGGAACATGGTGGTAAGGTGTGCCCTAAGCCTTCTTTTCTCAAGGCTGACAAACCCAGTTCTCTCAGTCTTTCCGCATATGGCAGGCTTCCCAGTCCTTTGATCACCTTTGTGGCCCTTCTGTGGACCCTCTCCATCCTGTCCACATCTGTTTTGCATAGCGGGGACCAAAACTGAACACAATATTCCAGGGGTGGCTTGACAAGCACTGAGTGGAATAATGACTTCTTTATCTCTGCTGGCAATGCCCTTGTTGATGCAACCCAGCATCCTGTTTTGCCACAGCAGCACACTGTTCACTCATATTGAGCTTGCTGTCAACTAGTACCCCAAAGTCCCTTTCCACAGAGCTACTCCACAGCCAGGTAGATCCCAGGCTGTGCTGCACTCCTGGATTATGTTTTCCCAGATGCAGGAACTTACACTTGTCCTTGCTGAACTTCATAAGGTTCTTCTTAGCCTACCCTTCCAGCCTACACAGGTCTTCCTGCATCAATCTCCCTTCTGAAGTGTCCATTTGCCCACTCAGTTTGGTATCATTGGCAAACTTCATCAGGTTATACTCCATCCTATCATCCACATCACTTACAAAGATATTAAACAGCACTTGGCCCAATATCAATCCCTGGGGGAGCCCACATGTGGCAGGTTGCCAGTTTGAAAAGGAGCTATTTACCACCACCTTCTGGGTGCGGCCTGTCAACCAGTTCCCCACCCACTGCACAGACCGCTTGTCTAGACCTTAACACATCAGTGTCTCTAGGAGGAGGCTGGGGGAAACTGTATCAAAAGTCTTAGAGAAATCCAGGTTAACAATGTCCACCCCCCACATCAACTGAGCAGGTTACTTTGTCATAGAAGGCAGTCAGGTTTGCCAAGCACAATTTGCCCTTGATAAATCCATGCTGGCTTTTCCCAATCACGTGCTTCATTTGACTTGTGATAGCCCCCAGGAGGGTTTGTTCCACAACTTTCCCAGGGACTGAACTAAGTCTGATGGGCCTATAATTTCCTGGATCCTCCTTTAAGCCCTTCTTGTAGATAGAGGTGACATTAGCCTTCTCCCAGTCTTCTGGGACATCCTCCAATCTCCATGACTTCTTAAAGATTATGGAGAGCTGCCTCACAACAATGTCAACCAGCTTTCTTAACACCCTCGGATGGGTATTTTCAGGGCCTATCAATCTGTAGGGGGTCAAGTTTCTAGATACTGTATTAGCTCATGTACCATAAAATATAAAACTTAGACTGGTACATGTTTCTTTTTAAACTCATTGGTATAACATATTTGTTACTTAGATTGGCTGATAATAGAATAAAATAATAACATATCTCTCCCTCTCCTGTGTCTTTCTTTCTAAGCTTACTTCCTCCTAAAAATCAAAATGGAATAAAATGAAAGGAAACTTTCTGTAGCCCAAGTATTAAGGAGGATAAAAGCTAGTATGTCTGTCAGCTGGCAAGTAATAGCGGCTGCACTAGAGACAGTTGACCACCAAATGGTATCCTAGCAACATACAGTAGCATCGTTATACATAGTGCTATCAAGCCAAATTTATCCTTTTCAATATCTTAGCTTCAAGAGAGCAGGGATGAATACAGAGCAAAGAATGAAAATGGTGCCTGTGAGAAAGACAACATGAGGTTTTAATTTAAGCAGAGGTTATACAGAATGTCTGTGTAAAATGAATAAAAAACATTGCACTTTTGTGACAAGGAATGATACCTACCAGTTGTAAGGCACTCTCAGACAATTCTGATTCAATTTGCTTTCAGAATACATGTATAAAAAATGTGTATATTTTAGCTTAGAATAAAATTTGCAGTACGACTTCTCTTTAATGCCATTTAAATGTTTCCATTTAATTGGGAAGGGGCAGGGGGAAATATATTTTAATTACTCAAAATTTCTAAATCTTTAAGAAATCTTTAGGCACATCCACCTATAAATTGTGGCTTTCAAAAACAATTATAGCTTTCATTGTTTCTAATATTGAATTGGATAATTACAGCTCTGTTGATAAACTCTCCAAATTGAGCAGTTTCCTCTTTTTAGACCATAAATTGCCTTCTATTCTCCTGTTATATTTAGAGCCATTGATCCTACACTGTCCATATAATTTACCAATGTGCATAATGATCAGGACTGTAAATAGCTTTGTCAAAGAGAAGACAAATGAACCTATGTGCAGATTAATTACAGGATGTATCCTTTCTTCAGTTTTGAGCACAGATTAGAAGAACCCACTACGCATCTAAACCTTACTGACCAAAAGAGCTGGACTCTCTTGTCCAGCATAAATTAAACTAGTTTCACTTATCCTAGCTGAGATGAGGACACCTGAACTCAGCTGGGGGTTTGGCTGAATGCAGCAAAACTACTGATAATACAGACAGAATTAAAGGCAGGTATGATAGTAGTTTTTAGTAAAGGTTACTCCTGCAAACATGACCTCAAGCAGAAGATAACGCTGTGTCCCTTCAGTAACAGATGTACTGCCAAGTAAGCAGTACATTGCAAATATCAGGACAGTGTGCCAAGCTACTGATCACTGATCATTTTTAACTTACAGTCCAAACATTATCCTTGAAGAAGATACATACCACAGGGAAAGGATTTACAAAGCTGGTTTATGATGTACTAAGCATTTGTATGTGCACAAGAAAATCTCTGTGTAAAAGATTTCCACATGACACACTGCAGTAGAGGGCTCTTTGGAGACTTATCTGGGGAAAAAAAAATTCACTTTTAAATTATGCATTTTTAACAATGACATAATTGAAACAAGGTTTTAATGCAGCATTCAGTTTCTCCCTTAATTTGTATTTCTAATTCCTTGCAATGATCTGTTTTGGAACAGGCTATTTAGCTTCCTGTCTTTTGTTATTTATGCAGATGACAGCAATCCCCTTTCTTCTCCAACTATTCTGGCAATCTCTAGTGCCCAGTGGTAGTACTTCTTCATCACATCAGTTGATATCTTCTTTAGCTTCCAAGGAAAGAGCCTGCCCATAGGCATATTTTAACCTAGTAGAATAATTTATCCTACTCTATTGAGTTCCAAGGTTACTTTCTACTCCGCCCCTAAATGTCTCTGCATTCATGTAGCCAATCACAGGGGGGAAAAAAATGTAATCACCCAAACAACAGACACATTTGCTTCTTGTAATCTGGCTGCCACTATGCAGACTGTATGTTTCTGATTAGCATTCCCTGAGCAATATATCAAAAGAATACTGGACAAGAAAGAGCCCGAGAGCTGACGGGAAAGCTGCCCTCTGTTAGCTGGCAGCCACATTGACTGAGACCTGTAACATATGTGCTGAATATTTGTCTGTGAAACAAATATGTCTTCAGTAGCTTAGGCTATATCAGCAGGACAACAGGCCGGGCGTATTCTAGAAATGGCTTAGATAGATATAGTCAATAAAGCAAGTTATACCTTGCTGTACACACATGAATACATACAAAGAGATATTAAAAGTTTCTGTAGTTTACCAAAGCACATATGCATCTCAAAAGGTTGTGTGGATTTTCAGTGCACGTAATTTCTGCTTTAATTTATTTTGCTAGTCTGATCTTTGATAAGAGAGAAGCTAAGCACAGAAATCTTGTTCATGAGAAAGGGAATACCATTATCAGGAAGAAGCTACAACAACCCTCAGTTTTACCTTCTTCTTAAAAAGAGAATGTTAGAAGAAACAGGTAAGTCTTTGGAACCATGGGGCAATACAAACACAGAGCGATTAAACAGAATTCATAGAAAGGAATCAGAGTAAGCCTCTGAGTTTCTATGTGACACTAAATTAATGTTCCAGGGTTATTAACAACTTGGCAGCTAAGTGAGCACAGCTACTTCAGAGAAATCGTATCAAAAAAAGTGCTGGAGCAATCCAGCTTGGCTGATTATTATAGAAATTTATGAAGGCATTATATGACTTGTTTTCTTGTAATAGTAAAATTTGGTTTTCATGACTTGGGTGGTCATTTCCATTTCTAGAATTCTGTGTTCACCTGAATTTATTTTATATTCTGAGGACAGTAGTGACACAAGTGAAATTCTTGTAAGAATTTTGTCCCAATTCTGAAGCACTTTAACCTTGAGAAGTTTTAAGGGGGAATAGAAACACATCTCATTCAAAACTGTCTTTTATCTATATCATGCATCTGGAAAAGTCTGCACTTTATAAATCAGATACAGTAAAACAAATGTCCTATCTTTTGTAGGCAGAGTAGGAGGAAAAAAAAGAAAAAAAAAAAAGAAAAGCAAAACCAACACAATTTTAACTACAATTTTAGTTTGTTTGGCAAAGGAAGTTCCACTCATTGACAGGCAGGCCTTCTGCCATCTGTGTTAAGTGGGTGCATTGCAAGCACCTGGAGCTACAAGGAATAATTTCCTTTTTAATTCTTTCTTGTGAAACAGATGGGAAAAAGCACAGCTAGCAGTGTTATGCTGTGTTTAAATGAGAGAAGACCATCATCTAGTCTCACTGTTGCCTTTCAGCCAGATACTTATATATTTGGACTCCCAGGTTTTAATCTACAGAAGCATGTCAGGAGACTACATTGTTGTGAGCTACTAGCAAAGAACAGGAAAGAGGCCGCAGTGACCCAGCGCTTATGCAATGGCAGTATACTGATTAGAGGAGATTATACTTTTCCGAATGCAAAGCTCTAGTTTAATGAGCATTTTAAGGGCAATGCAAGAAATCATGTTATCTCTAAGCCCTATGAAGTTATGGGACAAATGAAAGGATTCACAGATGCACAAATTCAAATGTCAAAAAGAGGCAATAGTAGCCTTGCAAAGCTGTTTCTTATACACATGGCTGTAGGATTTATCCTAAAAAAACAGACAAAAGTTTATAAGGTCCTCCTTTCACAAAGGCTTGAAGGAGAATAAAGTACCTTTGATGTGGAATTAGGAGCCTTAAAGCAAGAAGAATAATCCAGGAAAATCCTGCCTAGCACAGTGAAGCAGTTCAGATTCTGGTCTAAGGTGTTTCTGGCCAAACCTTCCTAATTCAGGTAACTGTGTATGCAGTAGGCTAAGTGCTGCTTCTCAAATAATAGTCAGTTTGGGACACAAAACATTGGCCTTCTTATGTTTAGCAGCTTTGAATAGGCAAAATAAATAGACATGCTCAAATCAAGCCTAACAGAGTTGGAATCTTGCAGCTCTCATCTTTTTACAAAGGGGAGAGAAGATATACAAGTGATCCTTTCAAGGAAGAAGTAACCTGGTCTGTAAATGATGGATAGAGTATTCAGCTGAGAGGAGAGCAGCCAGTTTGTTTTTCCTTGGTTATTTCTCTCCTTGCTATCCAGTGATTGCCTAAAGTAAAATGCAGAAGGAGCACAGCTTCTACTACAGATATGATGGCTAAGGAATAGTGTGAAACCTGTAAATTTTAAACCTCCATGGTCTGATGATAACCTAAAACACAGTTCTTCTGGGTAATAGCTCTGTTACTAAAGTAATCATGCAAAAGGTGCCATGGCACAGAAGAAGGATTGATGCTCTGAATTCTAGCTTCACAGAGGTACTTTGCTGCATCTCTGAGGCAATTGTTTACATTCATGCAACAAAGAGTATCAGATATAGCCCACTATTTGGTGTTTCTTATTGGTTTGATTAAGCACCCCATAAGCTGGCTATTTTAAACCCCATTGCAAAAGTAACGGGATTCCTCCGCTTCTAACATTGCACTCTTCACTGCTGAAGTTGAACGTGTAAACTTTGTTGGTCACAGCACTGAACACTGTAATATTTAATTCATTGGTTCTTATTATGTCACTGTTATGAAGACTAGAATTCCCACTCCAAAGCAGGTTTTCTTCCTTTTCTTTTTCTTCTTTCCACTCATTTCTCCACTAAGATGAATAAATTGAGTTCTGTGAATCTCAGTTTGATTTCCAGCCTCTTGAGTATTCCAAGTGTGGACATGAGTAGTGGAAATAGTATTCTAAGAGTTATCTTATTAATGTAGAATACAGAGCCAAATTACTCCTTGTATGTGAATGAGTATTTTTGTCATTGGATTTTATTATTAGCTTTCACTGAGGGAAAAAATAAGTCTGAAGACTTGATCAACAGATGTTGATCTTGCATCTGGCTGCATTAAAATATGTTTTGTTGAATTACAACCACTGAAGAAAATAGTTTTAATCCCACTGTAATAGTATCCTGTACTCTTCACTATTTAGTCTTTAAGCAATTTTTGCAATTCTGCATACTTCATCACCCTAAAGCTTTATAGTTCATATTAAAAGATCCCAATCTGTGATCTGAAGACTACTCATGAGCCAGTCCTCTGTAGAACTTTACCTCATTTTTAATATTGATTAATTAAAGTCGTTTGTGAAGAGTGCATTATAGCTCACAATAAATGTTAATGAGGCCTGTCTGAAGTTAAGAAAAAAAAAAAAAGGGAAGGGAGAGGAGAGGAGAGGAGAGGAGAGAAAGAAGAGAAGAGAAGAGGAGAGAAGAGAAGAGAAGAGGAGAGAAGAGAAGAGAAGAGGAGAGAAGAGAAGAGAAGAGGAGAGAAGAGAAGAGAAGAGGAGAGAAGAGAAGAGAAGAGGAGAGAAGAGAAGAGAAGAGGAGAGAAGAGAAGAGAAGAGGAGAGAAGAGAAGAGAAGAGGAGAGAAGAGAAGAGAAGAGGAGAGAAGAGAAGAGAAGAGGAGAGAAGAGAAGAGAAGAGGAGAGAAGAGAAGAGAAGAGGAGAGAAGAGAAGAGAAGAGGAGAGAAGAGAAGAGAAGAGGAGAGAAGAGAAGAGAAGAGGAGAGAAGAGAAGAGAAGAGAAGAGAGAAGGAAAATGCTTTAGATCATTGGTAAAAAGTATTAACAAATCTAGATCAAAAAAAGAGTCCTTGGCAAGGCTATTAAGTACTGACCTGCAATAGGTCATAGATTAATGTATGTCAATAAACCAGTTATATGCAGTTGTTGTATTTTTGTTTAATTCCAAGTAAGCTGGACAATAGTTGACATTCATTCAAGAGAATCCATCAACAACACTTGTCATGAACCTCATTCCTTCTAGGTATCTAAAATTTTATTTTTTTTTTTTTACCTAGAATGTCCAAATTAAAGCCCTTTTTAGTACTTAAAATCTGGTAGTGATTGAAAGCTGCTGAGTGAAATACACTGATACATACTCAAATTCATTATTTCTCAAAGAGGTTGAGAAAACAGGCCAGACAGATGAAACAAAAGTGTCTTCATCTGGATTATCTTCCAATCCATTTTTCTGGAATTAGAGACAAACACAACAGCAAACAAAATTTAGAAAGAACTATAAAATTTATGTGAAACACTTCCCACTCTTTTGTATTCATTTTCCCACTATTGGAAGAAAGAAAAAAAAATCACTAGGGAGAAGACAGGGATTGTTTTTCATTTTGAAGTAAATGTTAAAATTTCTCTGGAATAAGTAGGTGGGGATTGGACAGGAACAACTGGAATTTTAAAAGCTGTTGAACTTGCTCAAGAAATGATAAATCCAGTTACACCTGAGAAAGTTGTTCTTTTTCCTTATTTTTTTCTTTAGGCTTTTAAAAGTATTTTATTCAAAGTGTTACAGCTTATGTTTGGAAAAAATATAAACTATATCATGGATGAGGCATAGATCTAATAAGATATTATTTCTAAATTATAGCAGAAATAGACTAATTGATAATTATAACATTATATATGTGGAGGAAAATAGGAAACTATTAAATAATAGAACTGTTAGATCTGGAGCTAATTCATAAAAACAAGTAGTGTAGTAATTCACTAAAGGGAATTTCATTTTTTCAAAGTATCAAATTCAACTTTTGAGAGGTTATTTCATAATCACTGTCATCAGGAAAGAAAACTTTCATAAAAAAAAATCAGAAGCCAGCTGATGTGAAGAGAAGTCATCTCTTTAAATCAACAGTTTCGTAAGTTTTATACCCCATCTGTTTTTATGTAGTTAAGAAAAACTGGGATTCAATATTCTTCCTGTGCAAAGAGATTCATATTTATGAATTATGACTCAGATTAAGGTTTATGTATTCCTTCCACAAAAGCAGGATTACTGAAACACCATTTCTCCCCACCTGAATTACAGGTACCTTTTGTTTGGAAAGAAACTGGATTTATAAATATGTATTCTTCATTGGGCATACTAAGGTTTAAAACACACCTGCTGATAGCTGAATGGCAGCGGATGGCAATCACCATGTTTGTAGAATCATGGAATCATAGAATTTTTGAGATGGAAGGCACCTTTAACAGTTCTTTAGTCCAACCCCCTTGCAAGGACCAGGGACATCTTCAACTACATTGGGTTGCTCAGAGCCCCATCCAGCCTGACCTTGAATGTTGCCAGGAATGGGGCATCTACTGCCTCTCTGGGCAACCTGTGCCAGGGTTTCACCCCCTGTATTGTGAAAAATTGCTTCCTTTGACCTAGTCTACATCTGCCCTCTTTTAGTTTAAAACCATTACCGTTGTCCTATTGCAACAGGCCCTGCTAAAACAGTCTGTCCCCATCTTTCTTATAAGCCCCCTTCAAGTACTAGAAGGCTGCAGTAAGGTCTCCCTGAAGTCTTCTCTTCAACAACCCCAACTCTCTCAGCCTTTCTTCATAGGAGAAGTGTTCCATTGCTCTGATTATTTTTGTGGATCGTCATCCCTCTGGACCCTCTCCAACAGGTCCGTGCCTTTCCTGTGTAGCCCAGGAGATGGTTGGCCCTTCTGGGCTGCGAGTGCACATTGCCAGCTGATGTTCAGCTTTTCACCCAGTACCCCCAAGTCCTTCTTGGCAGGGCTGCTCTCAGTCCCTTCACCCCCAGTCTGTACTGATACTGGGGGTTGCCCCGACTCAGATGCAGGACCCTGCACTTTGCCTTGTTGAACCTCATGAGGTTCACACAGGCCCGTTTCCTCGAGCTTGTAAGTAGATTTTCTTTCAGGAATAATTTCCCCTCCAAAAACTGAATTTGAAATAACAATGACAAGAAAATTTTAGAAATTTTCATGTAACTTTATAATTTTCCTTTTTCTTAGGGACTGTGTGTCCTCATTTATCATTATCATTGTTGGTATTGTTGGTTTATTATTATTGTTGTTGTTGTTGTTGTTGTTATTATTATTATTATTAAATATTGTCTCAAAAGTGGAGCTAAAACCAGAGGACAAGACAAAATAATGGACTGCTTAGTCCTCAAATAACTTGTTACTTTTTCTTTCTGCTGATGATTTGTATAACTTTCTGTGCTTTCTTCAGTGTTCCAAATTCTTCAGCATTAGTACCTAAATGCCTTAGCTGGTTTGTAATACTATGACTTAATAAAACACCTTTAATTTCAAAAAATATGTTAGTGAGTAAAAAAAATATTTAATAAATCATTTTTTAGTTCACTGTTATTGTATTTATAAAGCTTGTTACTTGATGTATACTTTAGTTATTTTCATTATGTATCATACATATGCACCCCTCTGAAAAACAGGAATCCAGTGAAGTCTCAAAGTCTGAGTATCCAAAACTTGTGAATGTAAAGCCAGGTTAAAGCAAGATAAATAAAGCCTTCTGAGAGTTACAGAAATTCTGAAAAAAATAGTATTATTTTTGCCATTTAACTTTTTGAATATATCTTAATAGCTGTGTAAGATATTCAGGATGTATAATTGTTATAAAACATGTATTAGGTCAAAGTTTAGGCAGAACTCTTTTGTGGGGTTTTTGGTTTGGTTTTTTGTTGTTTTTTTATATAAATGTTTCACATATTTTGAATGTTATATGTCAACAACAGAGAAAGATGGGAATGGTATTCCATTTTCATGGGGAAGAGTATAATCAAAATTCATTCACTATGACTAAATAAAAGTGAGTATAAAATAGAAATATCTGCAATCCCAATAATCACAGTACAGTATAGGCAATATTACATTTTGCCATGGCCAACTGGTAAGAATCAAGACTAAGAAGGGAAATTGAAGTTGTCATCCTAAACACCATGTCTGTATTTCAATTAGCGCTGAAATATTGTGAGTCAGGATGCATCTGTATGTAATTGGTAGTACATTTAGAGTGTTTCAGGATCTAAATCTTTCAAAGTGTCATTATATGCAACATAGTTCCTTAATACAGCTTTTTGTCTGTGTAAGAGGGGACTTATTTTCTGGAGAGTTAAAGTATTTGAAATTTTGATTGAATGTCTTCTAAATTTTTGAAGACATTCTAGTTTAAAATATGTATTAAGTGACTGAATAATAAAAAGTAATTATGTTTTCTAATTTTTTTTCAAAACAATGTTTTTGTATTAAAGTTTCTTTTCTTCTCTTCATCATTGGGACATTTTAATGATGCCAAACAAAATAACGTTATTATCTTATAACGCATAATGAAAATCAGAGGAAAACTAGAGCTCTTCAGGAAAAGTTAGGCAACAAGTTAAAATGGGATATCTAAATATTTTGCTTTGGTGACTACAATAATAAGGCAAAGGATCTCTGAAATCTGTTATAAACTGACTACATGTTACAGCTTTTCTAGTTAACAGTATATCACTGACTCACATGCAGAGCGGCATACTTGGGAAGGACTTGAGTTTGAACATGGATATTCTGGGATGACTTACCCAGATTCAGAGGTCTGAGAGGTTGGTTCCTCCCACAGCAGAAAGCATTAATTACAAATGGAGAATCTTCAGCTACTGTCAGTTGCTGACATGTCAGTTGATTTTTTACAGTCATAGAATTGAAAAGTGGTAAAAATACTCCTTGAAACAATAATTTCATTAAAAAAGAATCCACACAAAATTCTACAAAATTAAACTCTCAAATGAAAACAAAAAACCCTAAGTACATTAGCAACCCTGAAAATAACTTTTCACTAGAATTTTCCTCATTAATTCACATGAACTTTAAGCTTATTCCTTCCTCATTCCTGATAAGTTTAACTGGAAAACAAGCTTTCCATTTGCATAGTAATTTCAAGGTTTCAGCATTTAGTTTAATTTCACATCTAAATAAAAATGATACTTTCAGAATTTTACATTATTACACATAAGGAAGTGTTGAAAATGGATAATTTAACCACATAATCTTCTGTAACTGTTTTACTCTGTAAATTAATATTCCTTTAAAGATAGTAGTAATCAGGCTCTCATTCGACATGTAGAAACTGAATTCTTGGTAACCATTTAAACATGGGTTTCTGTATCCTGTAATTTTGGTTATTCAGTTAGACATTTTTCTTCTCTTTATGAAGCCAAAACGCAAGGTAAAGGGTATGAGTGTGTAAACTGTCTGGAAAACGAACTCAGATACTCATACTATTTAACGCATTTGGAAAGCTATCTCTGAATACCATAAAAGACATTTTGTGTCTGAATGTTATTGATTATCTGATCAATATTTAGCAAATTAATCTTCCCCCCACCAACACAGCTTTTTGCAATAAATGGGACAGAGAATTCCCCTAGATGAAAGAGTAAATAATCGCATTACTGTCGTATCAGATAAATAGGTGGATATATGGACTTTAATTTTCTTTGTCAGAGGAGTGAATTGAGTGTATGTGGAATCCTAACCATTACATAGTATAAAAATAATAGAAAAAAGAGGATATTTTACGAACATCCACTCTTCTTTTGGTTTTATCAAAAAAAAAAAAGAAAAAAGAAAAGACAGGGGAAAAAGAAAAGCAACAACAGCAGCATTTTGAGGGAATTGGGATCATCTTAATTCATGATGGATATATTCTCAGAAAGCCTAGCAGATCAGATGCAAAAGAGGATTTAGGCAGAGAGGCAGAGAAATACATAGTTTCAAGATACCAATGAACATAGGGGTAGGCTGATAAAGATTTTCAGTGTTACAATTTAAGTTTTGAATGTCTTTTAATACCCATTGCTTCTGCATACATTCCAAAGTCTTATTCTGAATTTAGCTTACAGAAATTTATGTAATATATCTATGGCCACATAGTGTGTCAGTGTCACAGCTGGATCTGTTTTTTCTAGTCCTGTATATTATGTTCTGTGCTATGACATAGAGGAGATACATGAACAGGATTTCCCTCCCCTTTCTCTCCTTAAAATATCATACTTCTTGATTTTATTGCTGCAACAATTAATGTAACGGAAAGTCACAGCAAATTGCTGTGATTTCAGTTTTATTCTTGGATCACATAGTTGCAGAACCTGTCCACTTTAGAGAAATCATTAATACAACCTTAAACCTCCTGATGGATAAGGACAGAAAAGGTATGTATATCTTCAAAGAACGAGTGAAAAGGCACTTGGTATAAATTTAGACACATACTCTTAATCCCAAATGTGTTTCATTTTGGAATGATTCTTACAATAGATATCCTTCTCTTAGGTAAACAAACATTTATTATAATGAAAGTAGCAGAACTTGCACAGATACATATGAAAGCATTTTGTGTTTAATTTACACTGTACAAACACCCAAGGAGGAGTCAAATTATTCATACTATGCTAGTAGTAATTGGGTACATTGTCTGCTTAATGCAAACATACTGGAAATATGAACTGGAAATAAATAGTCAAATTTCAATCAGTTTTCAAACCTATCTAGTGCTGAATTCCTCTTTTCTTTATACAAAACAGGAGGTTAAAGAAAATCCACACTCTTACTAAGGAACCTGCCTATTTAAACATTATGCAAACATCTTTTATTTAGACTCTTTTTTTCCTTCAGTCTTATTAATAGGGTCATCATTCTTCCTCTGTAAAACTGACATGTCTTACAGAGAAAATTTTACTTTTTCCAGCATTTCAGTTCTTATCCCCTTTCTAGAAATAATAACTTCTTCATAGTTGTGGTGGATTGACCCTGGCTGGATGCCAGGTGCTCACCAAAGTCGCTCTGGACAGGGAAGAGAAAACGTAACGAAAAGCTTGTGGGTAGAAATAAGGACAGGGAGAGATCATTCAGCAGTTACTGTCACAGGCAAAACAGACTTGACTTGGGATGATTAGTTTAATTTATTACCAATTAAATCAGAGTAGGGTAAAGAGAAATAAAACCAAATCTTAAAACACCTTCCCACCGCCCCTCTCTTCTTCCCAGGCTCAACTTTGCTCCTGATTTTCTCTCCCCCCTCCCCCCCCCCGGGAAGCACAGGAGGATGAGGAATGGGGGTTGTGGTCAGTTCATCACACACTATCACTCCTTCCTCCTCAGGGGGAGGACTCCTCACACTCTGCCCCTGTTCCAGTGTGGAGTCCCTACCACAGGAGACAGTCCTCCACAATCTTCTCCAGTGTGAGTCCTTCCCACGAGCTGCAGTTCTTCACAAACTGCTCCAGCCTGGGTCCCTTCCATGGGGTTCAGTCCTTCAGGAACAGACTGCTCCAGCCTGGGTCCCCCCATGGGGTCACAAGTCCTGCCAGCAAACCTGATCCAGCCTGGGTTCCTCTCTCCACGGGGCCACAGGTCCTACCAGGAGTCTGCTCCAGCGTGGGCTTCCCATGGGGCCACAGCCTACTTCAGGTGCGTCCACCTGCTCCAGTGTGAGGTCCTCCATGGGCTGCAGGTGGAGATCTGCTCCAGCATGGAGCTCCATGGGCTGCAGGGAGACAGCCTGCCTCACCATGGTCTTCACCATGGGCTGCATGGGAATCTCTACTCCAGCACCTGGAGCCCCTCCTGACCCTCCTTCTACACCGACCTGGGTGTCTGCAGAGCTGTTCCTCTCGCATATTCTCATTCCTCTTTCTGGCTGCAATTGTTGCATGCCATTTTTTTCCCCTTCTTAAATATGTGATCCCAGAGGCACTACCACCATCACTGATGGGCTCAACCTTGTCCAGCAACAGATCTGTCTTGGGGACAGCTGGCATTGGCTCTGTTGAACACCAGGGACGCTTCTAGCAGCTTCTCACAGAAGCCACCCCTGCAGTCCTGCCCTGCTACCAAAACCTTGCCACACAAACACAATACAATAGAGGAGTTAGAAGCCCAATATTTTCTTTAGGTAAAAAAGTTACCTGTTTTACCTTCAGATTAAAAAAAGAATAATAAAAGAATATAAAACTTGACAAATGTTAAAAGCACAAAACAGTTTTTGCAGAATTAGATAGTAGACCTCATTTACCTTGCTCAAGACTTCTGGCCTTGGAAATATGGGTGGAGCTTGCTTCTGTCTTATGCTATTTTACAATATTTATGCGTAAAGTATAATGGACCCCCTGTTGTTTCCCATGTCACATAAGCCACAGATCTACAGAAACATGGAGAAGCTTCAAAGCTGTGGGCACCACTTGTCTCAAAGGTGTCCGTTTGCTCCACGAAGCCTTACATTATGATAAGCAAAATGCTGTGTGCTACTTTCATCTTCTTAAGAAAGTTTCCCTATTGAAAACAAGGTCCTGGATTCTGGTTTTATCTCTAGCAGCTCTGCTGTAAAGAGCTATAAGCCATCATAGCTTACAAATACATCATAGCTCTTACAAATTACTTTTGTACCAGAACACTAAAGCCACCAGTGTTGTGCTATACTAGCTGAAACTCCTATTATTCATTATTTTGGCTGGACATGTAATATAACTGAACATAAGTTCTGGCTATTCCCAGTTGCCAGACTCATCCCTCATTGGCTTTAGAATGTGAGGACTATCCATGTAGCATATAGCTATTATTTCTCTCCATCTCAGTAACCTGTCCAAAGTACAAATTGAATAAAGATTGGAATAGAGCTGAGTCACATTTTAACAATTCAGGAACTGTATTTAGTGTTCTGGACATGCACTTTGACCATTACAATCCTAAATTAAGCATTAACTCTCATTACTGGCTCTTGCCAATCTATGTAATTCAAAAGTAACTGAAGAACTGGTCTTTAAGTCAAGAAGATAAATTCAACATCTTTTGTTTCCTTCAAATTAAACTCTAATAATTACTACAAGTTATTCAGGGGCAGTCTGTCATATTGATCCCACAGCTTTGTAAAAGTATTTTGCACTGCCTGTAGTACACTGATCGTAAGTAGTTTTTTATTTCTGAATGTCTTGGGTTTTTTAACTAATTATAAAAAATAAACACACACAAAAAAAGGGAAAAATAAAATTCTGAGTAGTAACATCAAAAAAAAAGATTAAACATATGCAAAATTAGTATGAATAAACATAATTTTTTTAATGAATGTGAATAAACATGAAAATTTTTATGAAAGTATATATGTAATATACAGAAAGAAAAATACTTCTACTACCAAGAAAACTTGGTTCCTACTGAAAGAAAGAAACTTTTTTCTGCACTCTCTTACAGTTACATACTGTTCTTTAACCAAACTAAGTATTATATTAGTGAAATATTGCAGCCCCCAACAATTATCCTGGCAGATTCTTCCCAGAACAATCCGCAAAACTCAATAGTCTAGTTTAGTTTTTGGCAGCTAATTAAAGCAATGAATTTAGCAGTGCACATTCCTTCTACAGTCAATGGAGAAAATAAGGAGATCATGGTGGGCTGAATAACTTCTGCAAGGCACATATTTTCTTTCTCCATTAACCATATTGAGCATAGGATAAGAACATTTCTTTCTTAAGCAATTATTTTGGGTGCTTAATGTTAGCCGTGGTGTCTTCACATAGGGAATAAAATAGTAGGCATGATACAAAGAACCACTCTCATCAGAAAGTTCTTAGACCATATAGTCTCACTTGTCGTGCTTTTTTTTAAACATTTTTATTACAAGAACCTCTTTTTCATATCTGCTGAGAAGTCTTTCTGATGTGCTTTAGCATAGCTTCTAGAAGGATCTGTTCCATGATCTTCACAGGCACTGAGGTGTAGCTGATGTGTTTGTAGTTCTCAGGGTCTTTCTTGCTACCTTTTTAAAAATGGGTGCAATGTTACCCTTTTTCCAGTCTCCAGGGACTTCACCTGACTGACAGGACTTTTCAAATATCATGGAGAGTGGCTTGGCAGCTACATCAGCTATTCTACTTGAACAGTATTAGCTAAGACTCAGTGTTCTATTAAACAGTAATAATTTAACATGGATTGAGTTACATACAATCTGTGTTATATAATTTAGAAGCTCTTGATACTTAAGTATGTGCAGGTATTTTGATCAGAAAAGTTCAGAAAAATCTTGTTTAGATTCTATGTTTCAGGCAAAAGTTCCTTAATTGTTACAAAATTAAGAGAACTTTTTCACAGTGTAATATGTGGTTAGTGTCCTTACTTAGGAGAACAAACCCATTAGGTCCCATTCTGACACAGCAGATTTGAATTTATGACTTTACAACATAGCATCTAAATGACAGCTTACAAAATACTCCTAGTAAAAGACTTTCCAGTACTTTTTAAATTCCCAGTTCCTTCCTGTAACTAAAACACTATTCAGTCAAGAAAATAGGGTCATCAAACCATAAATCCAGCTCTGTAGCCAAATTTACACGTTTAGCTGAGAGCTGAGAACTGAGATTTCCCCTGTATTTGGCTGTGCCTATGTTTCTGAGCAGTGTGGGCCGATAGAAGTGGGCCTTTAGAACGAAGCTGTTGCACAAACTATAAATATTTCAGTGGATTTTACATCAGGCAGTATCTACTCTAGTGGTATGGACTGAATATTCATGTGCTACTCTCTAGTAGTTCATCTTCCAGTCCAGCTTAACCCCAAAATTAATCTAGTTCATGAACTTTCTAACAGTGCACAATACACCCCAATGTACGGCAAGTGGGAAAATTAAAAAACATTCCTGATCTATTTTAAAACATTAATGCAGAAGTTTATTTATATTTTCATAAAAGATAGTTAATAAATAAAAGAAGAGATACAGTCCAAGGAAAAAATGCTGTGATGCTTTTCTAAGACTTAGCAGAGAAAGCCGCTACAGACTGTGAAACTGTTTAACAGAGATACTCACCTGCTGCTCTGAGAGAGACACACGCGTCCATGTAGACCGGTATTCTCTACTACTTAACGGGTTACTAACTGTGTGAGCATTGTATAAGCTGTGCTGTACAGGGCTTGTGAAACTTAGGTGCCTAAATATCCTTGAATTCCAAGCCTTCAATCAGATGTCCAATTTTGAAGTATTGAAGGGCTGGATGTTGTAATGCTTTAGTGAAATATCTGCTTGAACACACCATCTTATGTGTATGAATGACACATAAAATCAGACATCTGTGGACTAGCGTCCCACCGAAATTTCAGCCAGAGAGCTTTTCAGGACCAGATCTCTGATGACTAATAGTGAGGCACAATCAGTTAAAAAGTACAGGTTTTTCTGTGCATAGAGACCCTGGCAAAGTTATACTGAGGCCTTCTTTAAAAGCAGTAATCTACCATACAAGTTGCTGCAAAAGTAGCACCAGATAAAACACATTTCTGTAATACAGTCTGCAGGTCATGGAGGTATTGAATATGAACAGACACTATTAGCTGAGGTTTCTTGTTTTGTAAATTATTCATATTTCAATTTTAAGAGATTTTTTTAATGTTATTGAAATCTTCCTGCCCTGGAGTAAGTTTCAGAATACCGTAAGTTAATACACTTGCCTGTCAACTTCATTGGGCTCGGGTTTAAATCTGGCTTGGGTCACAAGTGAAATTAGCTTAATAGTCTCAAATTAGACCTTAGCAGGCATTTGTCCGTATCACAAAACTACTATTGTACATAATTTGGCAGTAAAGTGTGATTGCAGAGTACTATTCTCCAAGGAACCAAGAAATGGAATAGAAGGGACCTTGCAGAGCAGGTCTGCTGTGGGCAATGATATTTGGATCAAGCTGATGCAAATGATATCTTACCTTCATGAGAATCATTATTTAGCAAGCTAGGTAACACAATGAAGTTGTCTAAATAAATGACCTGTCACTTTTCAATAGATCAAATGACAGGAAAATACTGGTTTACAATATAATGCCATTTTGGACACTGACAGTCCAAGATGCACTTTAGTTCATCTTACTTATTGCAATAGGTAAAAGTTGCTGTAAGTAGTGATTGTATGGGAAACCAACTTGTTTGTTTGTTTGTTTTGAAGCATGTTGATAATTACAACAGGAAAAAAACAGGCAAGCTGTAATTAGAGGTTCAAATGAAAACATCATCATTCAGCTATATACAGTTAAATTCAATTAAATAATTTGTTGACTTTTATGTGACCAGCTTTATCTATCATAATAATGAAACAAGGAAAAGGAAAAAAAAAGGTCAAATAAATTAATCGGTGTAAATTATTCCATTAGTTGTGCTAATAATGCAAAGAATGTCGTAAATGTCCAATATTACATTTCTTACATTTTTGAGACTGAGTCACTGAAATTCCACTAGCTTAAGTGTAACCAAGAGGAAAAAAAAGTAGCATTTTTGCTTACATAAGCAAACGGGCATTCTTAATGGAACTGAGCATTTTTAGGATAATAGTCTAGTTTTTCAGCAGTTCCACAGAACATACTTCAGTGAAATTAGTTCATTAGTAGTGTAAGAAATACAACAACACAGGAATATGAAGTCATACTTGGGCTGGAAACCACTTTGGAAAAGGCATCCTGCCTTCTTTAATACCTGTCACTACTTATGCATGTTGCTCCATAAAAAGTATCATATCCTTCAGATTCATACACAAGGTAAAGTGTAAGGTTTGCCTCACAACTGCTTTTGCTCTGCTCCTGTACCATAGAGATGAGTTCTGGTACATATGCATGCATACGTATATGTATGTATTTACATACACACACATTATACAAATATTTAAAATTAAAGTTAATTACTTGAATGAGGAAATATTACCTCAGTGAGGATTTAAAAGATTAAATATTTGAAAAGCAAAATTTCAACATCAAAGTCTTACCCTTTATGTGGTGAAAGATTGTTTTGTTTTGTTTTTAATATTTTGGTTTATTAATTTTTCAAGTGGGAGAAAAAACCCTACAACAACATAGTGGAACATAAAGAAGTAACCACAGGTACTGAATAATTAAGAAATCAATAAACAATTCAGCATTTCTTTTATGTTCAAATGACCTTCCTGAATTAGAAGCTAAGACAGTGTATATAATATGAAATCTTTAGCCAGCTAATGTACCAAGCAAAGTTGAGTAGGCTGGTAAATTTTGATTTAACTATCATCTTAACTGCTTCAATAAGTTAACTCTAAAGATCATTGATTCAGTCAGATATTAATTCAGCAAAAGCCAAATAAAAGACAGCAGTTAGATACACATGCAGAGAAAAATATCAGAGAGTTGTGGGAGGTAGGTGGTAAGAGGACACCCTGTAATGATGCTCCTGCTTTCCAAAGTCTGTGATTTAACCACCTACTGCTGAAGACTGAGGTCAGGCAGAGCCTAAGGAAAGGCAACAATACTTTTCTTTTGATTAATAGAAATATTGTCTAGTTCAGAGTTCATGTGAACAGCTAGAAAAATCTTACATGTCTGGGCCTGAGGAAGGCAGGAAGGAATGTGGTAATCCCACCTTTGTCCTGGAGCAAGAACAGACCAGCGTTGCCAGAGTGAAGTCAGCCTCGCTGGGGTCTGAGAAGGGCTGGTTCACAGAGTTACCACTGGGAAAGGGTGAAAGGGGAGGTTACAGGTTCTTTTTTATGACAAACCACCAGTCTTTTTATCAGAGGTGCTTTATATGCAGCAGTATGCTGTAGATGGATAAATATACAACAGTTGGAAGCCGATTTTTGTGACTGGGGTCAAAAATATCTGCCTTTACCGAATGAATCTTCTCCTTTCACACCATCTACCTGCAGCAATCTTGTTAGGGTCATTCTGTGAGCTGCTTTGCTGCCTCCTCACTTATGTATTCTAGCCCAAATCCAGCCTGGCTATTCTTCTGTAGCTGGGCATAACATTAAAGATTCAGCTCAAGGACTCTGAGGCTCTACAAATTGCTGAGTGCCTTTGGCATGTGGGCACTCTCAGTTCTTCACAGGACAAACCCAGCTCCCCCAGGAGTATAAATGAAATCACCTCAAATGCCTCACTATGTACACAAAGTCTGTCATCTACTCTATGTATCAGCTTTTTAAATGAGATGGTGCTCCTCATACACAAAAATAATCTTTCTGAGATGGTGGCAATAGATTTTTCCAAGATAAAGGGTAGCACTGAGAATCTGTGTTCACCTTTTATCTGCCCTTTTCGTGCCAGTTGTGTT
This sequence comes from Phaethon lepturus, assembly GCF_000687285.1. Classification (NCBI taxonomy): domain Eukaryota; kingdom Metazoa; phylum Chordata; class Aves; order Phaethontiformes; family Phaethontidae; genus Phaethon; species Phaethon lepturus. The sequence continues at coordinate 38,279 of NW_010521053.1, forward strand.
GATGAGGTCTACAAAGCAGCCTGAATTGAAAGTCGGCTTGATAATTTGTATCTTGCTCTCTTACCTATCATTATAGTTCATCATTATCTTCTAAAAGATTTTCCATTGCTTCTGAAACAAGTGAAGTCAGCACTCTCTCTCTCTCCCCCCTTGGGAAGCAGTACAGCTGTCAGTATGCCAATCTACCCACAACATGTTACATCCATTTAGCAGTTTGGAGGAAGAACTAAATGGATTTAGCTGTACTTGATCAAATTCAAGTTTATTTTCATGGTAGTTCAAATCATTAAGAACTTGAGCAATAAATGAGTAAATGGAAAATATCACTAAAAGGTGATATATGAAATTAATCACGAGGATTATAGGGATTTCTAAGGACATTATGTTCATTATCAGCTCCAGGCGTGCTGAAGAGTAAATTTTTTTTGCCTTCTCAAGCCGATCAAATATTTTAGCACATAGGATATTTCAGACAATTAAGTAAACAAAGGCAAAATATATTACCTACGATGTACCTGTTTGGCCTAGGAAGTCTGAGTACAAACCATGGCTGTGAGCTACTCATTACTGAGAACTCTCTCACAGTTCATTGATTATGTAATCAATTTCAATAGATGTTGATTGTATAAGTGATATGGCCCCAAACCTACATGTCATTTACACCTTTTATTCAGTATCTCTTAAAATTAAAGCAAATATTTATACAAGTCATAAATCAAGAACTCAGAAGTCAATGAGTTCTCTGCTCACTGCAGAGAAATAGCTAGAAGCCCCTAGAAACCTAACACAAGTTTACTTAAGTAAGCTTAAAACACTAACATAAACTTGAAACTTGTTTAAGAACTATTGTGAACTTATTTAAACTCAAGTTTAATGCTGGGATCATTGGTCTTTTGTGGGAAAAAAATCCTTTAATTCTTACATTTGTCCCCCAAAAGATGAGAATTTCAGCAACATACCAAAATAAACTTGTGTGTAAATGGCAAAGTATGAGTCATGCATCAGATGCAATAACTGGAGAGACATGCCTGTGAAAATTGCCTTGCAGTTATTTCCAACTATGCACAGAATGAAAATCCCACCAGTAGTGGAAGTGCACGAGCTGTGTACACAGGCAGTCAGTTCATAAACAATCTGTTTTGTTGGCAGTATAAGTAAGAGCATAACAATAATTAAAAAAAAAAACAAAAAACAAAGCCAGACACTGCAGTGGAAGATGAGCTTCTGACTTACCACCATTTGTACAGAACAGCATAAACATCAACGCTCCAGCCTCTGTTCACTATCAGAAATTTCCATCCTTGTCCATGCCTTATATTTCCACCTTTTGACCAGATAATGAGGTTGACTGGAGCAAATTACATTTGACAGAGAATTTTCTCTGACTTTGGAAAATACAGAAAAGGTTATATTATCCACTGTGACCCTAGAAATCTTTGATTCTGGCTTTTGACCTAAACAGTTTGATACCAAAGAGTGATGCATTAGGAACACTGATGAATATGAAAATAATGGTATAGGTTAGTGATGTTATTAAGATATTGGCTGGTGTTAATGAGATCTGTGATGACATTTCTTACACTCATGAGTTCCAACTCCCATGATACAAGTGTCCATGGATTTTCTTAGAGCTTTCACAGTTGGTGTCCAACTCTTTCCCTTTGATCACCAAGGCACCCAACACATCTTCTGCCATAGATCAGCTGGATTCATGTGAACAGACTACTCTTTATCGCTTTCCTAACAGGTGACTGAACCTGGAAGCTCCAAATCAAGAATTTCTTTGGATTTTGAGCATGACAGCCAGCCAACCTCCATCTTATTCATATGTTTTGCACCTTATTTTGCTCACCATTATTCCACTGTCTTACATTTCCAGGACAAATACCCAGGTCATAGCTCTGCATTGATCACTTCCACTCAGCTGATATAGGTTTTAAGCCAAATGTGACATTGTAATGTTTGTTTTCATTAAAGGAGAGAAAAATGTGAAAGGTTCAGATTTCCACTAAAGTATTCTTTCTTGTCCGAGTCACTATTCTTCTGACTTTAACTTAGGTGTAAAAGGTTAAATAAAGAACTACTGGAAGTCTAGCAATGAGGTTATAAAATGACAGAATCAACTTGCATTTTAAGAAATTAATCATAGCACCATAAACTTGTAGGTTTGGAAGGGACCTTTAAGGGTCATCTAGTCCAACACCCCTGCAATGAGCAGAAACATCTTTAACTACAGCAGATTACTCAGAGCCCCGTCCAACCTGACCTTGAATGTTGCTAGGGATGGGGCATCTACCACCTCTCTGGAAAACCACTTCCAGTGTTTCACCACCCTCACTGTGAAAAATTTCTTCCTTCTAACTAGTTTAATGCTACCCTCTTTCAGTTTAAAACCATTACTCCTTGTCCTGTCGATACAGGCCATGCTAAAAAGTCTGTGCCCATCTTAGCCCTCTTTAACTTCTGTAAGGCTGAAAGAAAGTCCCCCCAGAGCCTTCTCTTCCCCAGGCTGAACAACGCAAACTCTCTCAGCCTGTCCTCATAGGAGGGATGTTCTATCCCTCAGATCATGCTTGTGGCCCTCCTCTGGACGTGCTCCAACAGGTCCATGTCTTTCCTGTGCTGAGGGCTCCAGAGCTGGACGCCAGTACTCCAGGTGGGGTCTCCCCAAAGCAGAGTAGAGAGGCAGAATCACCTCCCTCGACCTGCTGGCCACACTTGTTTGGATGCAGCCCAGGACAGGATTGGCCAAATCATGATGTGGACTGGTATTAACAAAGTTACCACAGGTTTTGAGGAGCTGTTAATACCTAGCAATCATTGTCACACATTTTTTAATAAATAGTCATAATTAATATTTAGGTTGTAAGTCTCACCCTGAAGGATCTCAAAGCAAAAAAATGCAAATACAAAACCAAAAGATCCTGAATACGTAGGCAGCTGACATGCAGGATGTTATTCTTTCCTAAAAAAATAAAATGTTTGGAGATACAATAGCTGGAATCCCAATGGCTATGAGAAATGTTATGATTTTTTCAGACATGCCTACTTATAGCAGCCAATATCTTTGTCATCAGATGTTTGGACTAAGATTTCTGCCATCACCTATATTGGAATAGCCTATTTGCCATAAGAGGATTAAAGACAGAGATTTCTGTTCTTGTGGTATTCAGCACTTACAGTATATGTGGCGTTTATGTATTCTAAATCTGAACTCCAGTGCAGCAAGATGACGGACAACTTTGCTTAGGTGGCTCAATATTTCTGCGAGAGAATAGTTTGATTTCAATGAACTCATTGTTCATCCTTAAGTTAAGAATTTTGGCATAACTCACAACTGTTTTTAAACATAAGACAGGGTTTAAATAATGAAAAGTCAAAGACAAACACTATCTGTTAATAGCAACAAAATGAATTTGCCATCTCTCTTCATGAAAATGAAGAAAAACTGCCAATTGCTTTCTGGTCTTTTCAACAAACTCACTGTAATCAACTATACTACTCATTTCTGGTAGGCAGCAAGAAAGTCTAATGAAATATTATACCCTACACAGACAGAACTTTCATAGAAACTTGACAGAGAGAAGGGAGAGTGGAAGTACATCACTGCTAGTTGTCAGGATCACTAGTTCTTCCATATGACTGGAGAACAAAGAAGAGGCGAGAAGAATTTCACTATCAGATACTCATTTAACAATTCTAGCAAAGAGCAATTCTCATTCACATCATCTGCTTTTGCTGTGAGAGTGGTTCTGAGAATGCAGCCATGGGGAGGCATGTTTTGATCAAGTCTGCTGCTTTCCCCTTCAAAGCGAATGAGATAATGCGGCTGTGGAAGAGCACCTTTTAATCAGATCAGTGGGATTCCACTGAAATGAATTACAATGCAGCTGCAAGTTAGTATTTCCCTAAAACAGGTGTACAATTTCTCCCTTTGAAAATGTGAACACAGCCCTCATCCCTGTATCCCAAACTAGGCTTCAGCAGAACCGTGCTCAGCATTTCTTTTTACTTTTTGCCCTTTTGTCACATTTTCTTTCTGTGCAGAGAAGATTTTTATATGTGCCAAAAGTACTTTTAACTAGCAAAAGTCAAATGAGTTTTGGGTATTTTTTGCAGAAAGGGAAAGCAGGTTGAAAGTTAAATCAATACTTTGCCTCATTTGCCCTTATAGTTAGTTTCACCTTTATGCCTGAAATTAAAAGAGAACATGGAAGAAGACTGTGTTATCAAGTAGAAGATGATCAGAAGTAGATATTTTGGGGAAAAATGGACTGATGTTAACCCCTACACAGGCATATACTCTCTGTTGCTAGTCAGACCGTACTGTTTGCTTTGTTCCTCCCCTCCCTTTCATGTACACTGCATAACACATTAATTAGCTGTAGCTGATGCAGTTGTGGGTAGTATAATGATCACAGAATGTAGCACACAGCTTCTGGAAGACTCCCTAGGAATAAGAAAGTAGAAGTTACTGGGAGAAAATGGAGAAAAGTCCAAAGATGTCTACCAGGTTGAACACAACCAGGGGCAAAAGGAAGGATGGTCACACTATCTGTTTTAATCTCTTTTAGAGCTGATTTTTGAGATTCCCTTTTAGGGAATGGAAACAGGATGGACCTTTCAGATGTTATGAGGCTAAACCTAGGTAATGTGAATACTTCTTCCGCTGATTTGTCTTGTACAAGGAAGCTTGACATGATGTATCTCTCTGTGCAGAGCTGGTGATTTCTGCAGTCCTTCAGGTATGATACACAAGACACTGCACCAGCAACACAGGCTGAGGCTTGGGATGGCAGAATCACAGAGTAGGAACCAGTGTGTGTACCATTTACACTGTCGTATGAAGGGCAGAACAGTAACTTCTCATCTCTGCAGAATGACAAACACCTTACAACAGCCTTGCCTGAGTTTCACACCCCCAGTAGCAGAAAATGGTTCTTTACATAAGAAATTTTACAGCATGAGAGTTTTATCTTGAGAGCTATAAACTCCAGTTGTGCTTCCACTTAAATTTATGGCCGAAAGTTTAAAGACTAATAGAATGGAAAACATGAGTGTCTCAAACTTAAATTAGAGAGCTGGCCTTCGCAGCTGGGAGTTCAAAAAAATCTCTATTCAAGAAGCACAGCAATGACATATAACATACTCTTGTACTGGGTAGTCATCATCTCATTAAATAGAAACTTAAAATGAGCAAGCTATTGCAAAAAAGTAAGGAAATAAGTCAGTGGTGTGCAGTCATTGCAATATGTTTTTGCAATTCCTCACTGAGATTATTGAAAAATAGGAAAGTAGAACACACTCATAGAAAGCATGACATAGTTGAATGGTTGTTTCCTCCTTTTTTTACCACTCCCAGGTGAAGGAATACTGGAGGTGGACATCGGTGAGAACTTCTTGAGAAATAAGTGGATTATAAAATCTTTGGAGCCAGGAAAGCTGATACATTCACTACTGCCCATAAAAACTATTTTTTATGTTAAATGGAAGGATCTATTGAACATATTTTATTAAAAGGAGCAAGGAGGGATGGGAATGGGAGTGTATTAAAAATTAAATAAATGGTCTCTAGTGAAAGGGCAGAACCTGGGACTTCCTTATGGGAGTGTAAGAGCCTAGAAACTTGTATTAGATAGCGGTTGCTTCAGCCCACACATAGGTTCTTAGCCTCATCCAGATATTCCATAAAGGGGGATACTTAGCTTGAGATACCAGCTCAATATATCCACAACAGACCCACAGGTTACAGCTATAAGTTTTAAAGCTCTGTTTATCTTGAAGCAGGGTTTAGAAAAGAATACTTATTTCTTATGAAGTCTGTATTGGAATTTTGTATGTTAAATTAACATTATTCCTTAGGGATTTTTAATTTAAGTTCTTACATCCTCTATATTTTTTATTTTTTATTAGAATCCTGGTTTACTTTGCCTTCACTGCACCTCTGAGGCTCAAAAGCTATGACTGCTATTTGAAGCTTCTCTCCCAGTGTAAATGATTTTCTGGCACAAGACTAAGAAATAAGTAGAAACTCAAAATGAAAGAAAAATTAGCAGAAGATATCTAAAAGACAACAGATGGGAAGAAAATAGGTAAAATTAAGTCTAAAAAATATAAGGCTCCAAATTAAGCTTATTCCTGAAAAGCAAGAATAAGTTTGGTTAAAGAAAGGAACTACTTATAATAAAACAAAAGAGGAAAGATTTATCTGATTGAGCTTCATGCAAAAGTATCAGCTAGTAATCATAGTCTCCTACAGTTAATGGGAAGAAACAGGCAACTCTGGAGGGCAACACATCTAGTGTATTTTAAATGTATATCTCAAAATGAAATGAATTGTCATCTTTGTGTGCAGATTTTTCTTAATCAATTATAAAAGAAGTCTGGGGGGCTAGCTCGGATTTAGATGTCTAATTTTTAAGTGCCTACATTAGACAGATAAATCGTGCCTAAGCCATTCAAATATAGGTTAATACAAAATTAAGTGGAAAATCTAGTAGAAGTCACTTTCAGTATATGCTTTAGAGATTCATGGAGTATACTGGGCAGATATCTAGACTAAAACACATTGACTCTGAGAATCTGATTCAAAATCCACTGTAATCAGTGAAAAGATCTGAAATAGCACTGGCTTCAGGTAAATGACAAGTAAAACTCTTACCTATTTCAAAAGAAATTTAAAAGCATTCTTTGTTCCCACTCAATCACATCATAGCCTGTTTTCTTTCCCCTTCCGTTCTTCTTTACTTGTTATTTAAAAATACTATTTTGCTTCTCTTCCTAATTTTTTTTTTATTTACTAATTTCCAAATCAATTTAGGGGAAGCCAAATAATTTTAGCTTGGATTTACTCCAACAGTTCCATCATCTCTTAATCACATAATTCCACAAAGACCTTTATCTTACTTTTTTATCTATGCATTAAACAGCCTTTACATAGATGCACACACCATACAGGCACAGATAGTTTTTAAATTCCATCACTTATGCAGTCACTAGGTTGTTCACTTTAAATATGAAAACAACAGAAATTTCAAGCATGTCTCTAAAAGCTTTCAGGACTTATTTTAGTACTCCAAAGCTAACTCCATTGCATCCAAAGACCCTTTCCAGTTCAATTTGAGTAGAACAGACTACCCACACATACAAACACAGACAAACACAGACACACACCACCTTTTCCTCTCTCCGGAAAACAAACCTGCAGTGTAATGGGACCAAGTGGACAAAGAAATCATGGAATGTAATTTATTTCTAGATGAAAGTCCAAAAGATGGGCAAACATAAGTCTATTAGCCACACTGCAACAAATCATCTACTCACTGCAGTACAGCAAGGGAGCTTTTCAAGTACCTACTAGTGTTTTATGTGTTTCTATAGGAATTCCAGGAAACACAAAGCAGTCAATTTCCAACAAAATTCTACTTTCTACCTTCTTCCCCTCCACTTTTTCTGCATGATTTCTTTTCTTAGAAGAAAAAGGTGCAGGCATTTCCTCTTATTTTTTAAAAAAACTGAATTAATTTTGTGATAACAGAGAGAACAATAAAGATCTTTCCTACACACATGTCCTAGCATATCTGATCTTTTCATATCTAATGGATTGATCCCAGTACTCTAACACATGGGACGCAAAGGGCAGATCCCCCAGTATGCCTGGGGGATATCTTCACATAGCAAGATATATCCATAGAAGTGTATTTTGAATTATTGGTTAACAGAGATATTTTAAGAACATATATATATAAAAAAGTAGATTTTCAAAAACAAATGTAGTGCTTAATAAAGTGACAATTTACTGCCCTGCAATGTCCTCTCTTTATTCACATAAAACCACAGCACTCAAAAATTAGATGAAATCAAGCTTACCATAAGGATAACAGTTCAACATTTGAGTGTAGCTATCCAAGATTACTTAGCTGAGATTTCCAAAAGATATGTCAAATAGCAATACCTGTAATGTTTCTTTTCATGAGTCAACAGCCATATATCACCAAGCTCGTTTCACAGAGACCGAAGCAATTCACTGCTCTGAGGTCTGGTTTGAAACACTCATCTAGGAAAAAAGGATCCTATAACCCATTGTGATACAGCTGAACCCACAGGCATTCAGTAAAAAAAATTTGTTTTCAATTGTTAGATCTATCTGAGAACAGTTACTCACTGAGTTAGAACAACAAAGTCATCCAACCTGGGGAATAAGCTTCAACACTGACAACACCTTTTCATTAATTACTCTTACTCTGTTTTGATGGTCTTGACACCATTTCATATTTTCTGTCTTGACTGAGTAGTGATCACAAGATCCCCATGAAGCTATTAAATGTGGTACGTACAGTAGGTTTAGTTTATCCAACGAAACAGTACTATTCTTAAATTTTGTATATAATTATGGTTCTTTTCAGATAAACAGGTTTCACCAATCTTCTGGTATGGGATCTGTGTTTAGTATCTCATACATATTAAACTAGGAAAACATATCGAAGCATCCCTCTTTGAGGTGAATAGGTGAGCATAAATAAGAACATTCTCCTCATTCATCTTCATGTGAACTTCCCAAGAGATCAGAGTTCCCAATTCCTCCGTTTGCAGCTCCAAACTCAGCACTAATGTCTGAAACATGAACATATTTATATAAAATGCTTTGCAGTGGCTTACATGTTTTATCTTCGAACATATGGTTAATACATCTTTGGACCTTGAGTTCCAGAGCAGGATGATTTGTTAATTTATTTATTTAGTAGCTCAATAAAACATTCAAAGGGCATGTCTATGCTTATCACAGGTGGCAGTTTGTAGAGATTGACATGATCCTAAGGCTTTCAGTTCTCAAATTTACCTTGTGCTAGCCAGAGGTGTATAAGAACTGCAATTTGTGTAAACCCCAAGATAACTAATTATGTGTTAAGAAGAATACACACTTTACTGTGTAGCATACAACACAGAAAAATTACCATGCATCAGGCATGAGAGACAGAAGAACTTTAAGCAAGTAATAGGTATAGTTGTGAATGGTTTTATTCTAAAGAGAACTCCCTTGAAGGCTTATCAAAACTAATGTGTTTTTTTTTAATTTAAATGTATCTTCTTCACAGTTTCGATTTTTGCCTCTGAAAATGCTCTGAATCCAACCACCATATGAAGATCTTCTACAAAATCCCAAGCTTCAACAGACAATTATTTTTGTTCTTTTTAGTAGCAATGTTAGGCAAAGGTTAATTTTACAAGAAGTCAACAGCTCCTTACTGTAAATACAGCGTCCAATTACACTAAGAGAAACTATCTGGTTATTTAGAATATCTTCATGTAAAAAAATATGACGTCATATTACAGTAACAAATGAGATTAAAACTGGAATTAGCATTGCCCATACTCATGTGATCATCACTGTTATAAATAAGTATAATTTAAAGGTATGAAAATTATGGCTTCAGGAACCAGTATTGCACACCACTGAATTTGTTAGGCAGTCTTCTTCCATTGTCTTTTCCTTGTATTTTGCATTGATGTGTGTGTAAAGGTGTATTTTTAACTTACATGGAAGATCTGAATTACAGAAGGATTTGGCTGCTTTCACCAGAAGTCTGTGAACGATGTGGAGATGGCACGTAGAAGCACAGGGTGGAAGCAAAAATGTATAATGTGGTCCATGGTAGTGGAGTTACATGAAGGAAAAAAACACATCAATTTAAAAATAACCTGTTTGTCAGAAAATGTTTTCGTGGAAACTAATTCAGAACAAGAGTGTTTTTTCCTTATTTTACTTTGTCTCCACAAGAACACTTCACTACAGCATATGGTCAGGTAGTTCATCTTTGATGCTAAAAACACATCCCTGAGTCAGAGGTTAATGTGTTGTGAGAGCAGACACAAACTTGGATCTGTTATACAAGAAGAAAATGGTCTATGGTTTTGGAAATGCACATTAGGAAGGAAGAAAGGAGGAGAGACCTGAATCTAGGTTCTTGGGGAAACACTACAAGGTTTTCATGTCATTCAAACATGTTCTTGAAATTCATGTCAATATATTCTTGTTTCCTGTCTGAAAGGCTACAGTGGCTTTCTCATTCTAGCATATAGAAGTCTATGGCAACCACAAGTCCAACATCTGAGCCTAAGGCTTTCTACAGCATACCATCCTCAGAGGACCTAGACAGTTAAGCTCTTTCTCTCTCTTTCCTGTAAATGCAAAGTTTAGCTGGCAGTGTGTTTTCTTTGTCTGGATATTTTTAGTGAAGACGTGCTCTAGGTTCATTTATTAGCTGCTCTAGCTCAGACTTTATTGCTAGAAAGTTCTGGGTGTACTGAGGAACATTGGACACTAACATGCAGCCGTGGAAATTGGTCATTCTGATGCTTTTCCTAAAATCATGAGCTGACACCATAAAAGTTCACTTTGGAAGGTATTCTGATTAGGAGATTAAGACCAGCAGTATCTGGCTGTACAGAAGAGTTGATGATGTTGTAGTTGGTGACGCCTGGGACTGATTTCAAATACAAGGTCTTTAATACAGAGATAACTCTGACACCTAAAAACATCCATTCAGAAACTTGGGGAAATGAAATACTTCCCTTCATGTGCCTTTACCAGTCTATCCTCCTGAACATACCGAGTTCATGTGTGGAAGAGAAAACTTTCCTAGGAGTAAAAGAAAGTATGTCATGCATTCAAGTAATATGACAATAATCTCCCTGGCCACTTTCTTGGTCCATAGATCTTTATCTGGTGTATAAAGAACAAATGTACCTGTGGCTCATCACAGCCCTGCTCTCTCTTCTGGAACATCCCACTCACAATCTGTCATTGGTCTATGACTCTGTGAAGTCCTAATGTTTGAAGATGGCATAACTGAAAAGGTCCCAGACCTCTGCAGGAAGTTCCTGCTCCATCTATAGAAACACGGACCGTCACCGTTGTGCTACTCCATCTGGAAGACATGCTTCTATCTCTACCAGCACTCCTAGTATGCTATTGCCTCTTGACAAATGGTAGCTTCAGATGTTCAAAGTTCAAACTCAGCTACAGCTGTAACCCCTATAGCCTTAAGGACACTTATTCCGACAATTTCCTGGATTTCAATTTATTCTGCATTAAAGCAATGAAATGTAAGATCCTTTAACTCAATACCAAGTATGAACATTGCCCCTGCAAGGTAGGAAACCATTTCCTCTTTTCTTCTTCTACAAAGTCAGCCATGCAACCATTCAAGATTTTTCATCACCAACAAATTTTCAAGCCCCTGCACAAGTTCACTGCCTTTTTCCTGAGAACAGAGATAACAATATTTTATTACATTCTTCTTTTCACTATATATGTGGTTATTAAACAAGTGCCCTCACCTGAGTTTATATATACGTCTAATGAGGCTGATCTTTGGCTTGCCTAGTCCCTAGTTCATTAGCAGATACTGGGAATACCCTCCCCTGTGATTCTGCAATTCGTACTCTCACCCTTATTCCACTTACATAATACATATTTGAATCAGATACTTGCTGTGTCAGTGCAATAAGCAAATGCCTTCAGAGAAAACCTAAAACATCTTCTCAATCTTTTGAGGATAAGAAAGACTAGTAAAATGACATTTTATTCATGTTTAACCCCCATAAGTGATTTTGACCTTTCATGGTGGATTTGCTTAAGTGAGCCTGAGTCATATCTCAGTCTGTACATTGTTCTGCAGTTTCATAGTGTGAGAGTTGATGCAAACATTTTCTTCACCTTCATTGCACACAGATTTTCATCTACAGTTTTTTACTCTTGAGTCCAAGGTTAAAACCAAAATAACTGTTTAAAACAAAAATACACAGATCTGAGTTACCCAGGATTCTTGATAACAAGCTATCTATTCTGATGTAAAAGCAAACTGTTAAAAGGAACCTATAGCTGAGTAGCTGGATATGTAGGCTAGTCTCATGGCTTGGTCAACATGATACTGTTCAAAACACAGAAACTGGTATATTATAGATATCATGGCAAAACAGAAAAGTCCAGTTTATCAAAGGTAAGGCTGAGGTCACAATTACTATTAATTAATTCTATTAAAAGTGTTCTAATTCTGTTTCCTGTTTATAAGTTAATTAAGAGTTAGATCTAATTTTTCCATATATCTTTAAGTAGTGATGTGACAGTTTCTAAGAATAATTTCTTGTGAGCCATTTGTTAAGTACTTGAAATTCAAAACAGGAATCATATTGAATTGAAGTTATGTTGACACTGGTGTTTTTGCCTGATTGGAAATGTGAATTATGTTAGTGAACGCACTTTACATGACTATTCTGCTCTATTAGCTAAGTATTATCTATTTCCACAAAAAAACCTGCCAGAAAATGTCACACTTACAGATAGTGAAGACATATTACAAAGGGAAAACACAGACACTGCTGAAACTATTCTGCTTCTTAAAGCAGGTATGCATTATTGTCTCAGAGTTTTGATTCATTTCTTCAGCTGCAGTTTCACCTATACTTCACACAATTCTAGTTATGGATGCAGGATTCCAAAAGCATCTTAAAATAAAAAGAGAAAAAGGGACAACCAACAGCAGAAACATTTTTTTCTAATACTTTGCATATCAACATTTCATTCCAGCATTGTAAAATTATGATTCACATCTTGTGGCTAATTTGATACTTCTAAATGTTTCTTCATATTTCAGTTAATGTCTTCCCATGTCAAGAAAGCAGGTACTCAGCGAACAGACTCTTCTGAATGAAGACTGGTATTAATTCCCTCTCTGCATTCTTTCTGGGATGAAAAGATAGACTTCAGCCACTCTGTTCAGTTCCAGACTTCTAAATTTGCAAGGAGATCACACTTTCTGCTGTAATATAAAGTTGATGACATTCATACTCTAATCCATTAGAGGCTGAGCTGAACCATCAAATTCATTTCGATTGTAATCCCAAGCACTTCAAATCCAGTTCTCCATAAGGAATATTTAAATACATTAAGTCAGTCAAGATCTGCAGCTCTTCATGTGTTGTTAAGAGATTTTAAAAAAAAAAATATTATAAAGAACATATGACATTTTTACCAGGTAAAAATTAACTGGAATAGCTGGTTGAAATGCATTAGATATGTTTTGTAAGTTTTTGCAGTTCTTCACCTTACACTACTTAAAGCAAAAATTCAGCTTATTTTCTATTGTTTGCTCTCATTGATTTTATTTTCTGCAAACACACGGGCTCTTGTTTAACATTTTACATTAGTATCCCTAATTACAGTCTTCTGATCAGCATGTAATTATTCTGTCTATAAATGCAAATATGGTTTTCTGACATTTAACTTTGTGCACTAGTGAAGTTAAAGCAGCTATTTATTTACAGTAGTGTGACACACATTATGCCAGGAAATATAAATCACACTGAAGTTCAAATGTTAACAATAAATTAAAAATATTCATTAAATATACAAGGATCAGGTGTAATTCAAGGTGGTACTGTATACTTCTTCAACAGGAAATGCAGGAAATATTGTTTAATGATTGTAAGATAATCATTTAGATGTAATTTACATGTCCAAACTTAAGATCTCCCAAGACATGAGAACCTGAACAGTTAATAGGGTGATTATTATTAAGAGCTTGCTATTATGAACGCTGGACGATCATTTAGAACATGTGAAGGTCGTTGAAATTCAGAACTACATATACTTGTTAAAATAGATTTTTGTCACTATACCATATTTAAGGGTATTTTTATCCTACTCCCAAATGTCTACTAGTACTAGATTTATGATCTGGAAGTTCCAGGATTCTCAAAGCCATCTACAGAAAAAACGAAGTGTTTAAGCATAAATCACCTGTAAGTAAGCAGCGTACTGTTGTTCCCTCTTCCCTCTTCGTGGGGTTTTTTTTGATTTCAACTGGGCTGCGTTTATAAGGATATTTTAAGAGTTTTTAAGGATTTTTTTTTTCATTTTCCACACCTTTTGTGTCAGTCTAATTTGTTTAAATCTAGCTGCCTCCTTTCCATTCACCAACACATAATTCTGCTGAAATCAAGGGTCATAATCCTGACAGACTAATTTCTCTCCTCTCCATTCTTACTGGAAAAACAAATAAACAAACAAAAACCAAGCAAAAACCAGTACAAACAAAAAACTTACTGATGATTTAATATGTATGAAAACTGAGAGTCCTTTTCTAGCCTGTGTGGAGTGGATGTTCAAGATGAAGCAGAGAGGTGCAAAGAGGGCAAGTCACTGCATTGTGTGGGATCTTGTATGTTAATTTTCTGCTTTCACATACCAGGAATTTGACTAAGAAGTTAGATCCAGTGACACCAGGTACTCCAAAAAGAAGAAAAGTATATCTAATTCCTCCTTTCTGCTCTCATCTTTACAATGAAAAGAAAAAGAGAGCATGTATTAGAATTTAGTTCAAAAGTAGTAGCTACAGCCCTCATGTCCCTGAGTTCAACAAAGGCTCCCAGAACTCTTAGTTCAATAGAAATTTGCAGAAATAAAGTAGTTCACTCACATTTCAAACTGGACAATAGTCTTTAATGTATAACTCCCTAAGGAGGTTCCCATTTTACTGTCTCCCAGCCTCCATGGCACCATGAAAAGTTTCGGTGCCCTAAGAAAGATCGTTATTTCCTTGATATGGTTCTTCAGAGCTAAGTGTGTCTATTGGCTTTTTACAAAGTATTGAGCTGAGCAGAAGGGAGAAACAGCAGCAATTGTGTCTATACTAATGAATCAAATGAATCCACAGAACGTTTCCCTGCTCTAGAATTCAGCCATCTCTTCCACTGAAACTGAGAACGTAGTCCCTTGAGCCATGTAGCCTGGGACATTTATGCTAGGTCCATATTCGGAAATTAGCAGAGACTTGGGGTTATTCACAATAAGCAGTTTGGCCATAGTCACCCAGTGTTAGAAAGTAAGAGCTTAGCAGTTCAGACCTGAGCTTTTCCAAGGCAGTTATCCTTGTTTCCAGAGAACAGTCAAACACAGCTTCAATTTACTAGAAGAGATATAGCTCCTCTTGGGCTATGACACTCTGGGTCAGATAAAAATCTCTGAAAAGAGAGGGTGCATCTTCCCAAGGAGCAATGTGGCACACTTAGATTGGGAAAGATTATGGAGTACATGGAGAACCCAGAATAGATTATGACAGCCAAACATGGCCCATCAAGTGTGAGTGTGGTTCCGAAGAAAAGCAGAGAAAAAGCATTCAGCAAAGTAAAAAATGGGGTTTCTTGGGACAGTGTCTTTAAGGAAAAGGTGGAAGAAGATCAGCCTTATAACTGTCTTCACCTTGTGGATTCCACCTCTTATAAATTAGTAGTAATTCTTTCTGTAGACATAATTTATTTGTTTGTTTCTTTTTAATATCTCAGAAAGTAAGGCAGTCCAACTAGTAGTATTAATTACAGCATTAGGTGACTCTCTCTCTCTCATTACTGTCATTTCAGTGATATAACATAAATTAAGAACTTTATTGCCTTAATATTTCTTATTTAGCACAAACTGCTATACAAACGTACAAGCTAGGGAAGGCAGAAACAAATCATGCCAAAGAATTCTCCTAATATCTCTTCCTGAGACTGGGTTGTTTTTTTTTTTTTCAAAAAAACCTAAGCAAATTAGTTGACATTGCTTAATATTTACATGAGACTTTCCCAGCTTCGATATTTAACAGGAAAACAGAAACATTCCTTTTATAACCTGCACAGAAAAGTATCAAGAGATACCAATTACACAACTATTTTTGGAAGGCAAGAATCTGATACTTTTTGTCATGCTGAGGTGTCATTTTAGGGCCAGATTTTTCAAATGCAATATGTATTTTCAAGGTACTTGGAATCCATCTGTCCTGCCTATAGTGTTAAACAGCAGCATGAGGAACATTAGAGGGGCAATCCAAAAATCCACCTTCTGAGCTAGCTGCTGACAAAAAGGAAATATTGAAGGCCAGGACAAGGATAGGATCTGAGTTCCCACTTCTTTCTGGTAATGACTTTCAGGTTCTAAGGCCCAAAAGCTTCTTCAGAAGTTGCCACATATTGTCCAGAGCAGAAGAATAACCTGGTGGGCTACTAAGAGTGCCAGTTTAGGAAATGGCACTCTCTTTGTCTTCTATACCCTGCCTCAAGGATTGTTTTATTACTTTTATATTTAAGAATAAATTTATAAAATGCCTTAACATTCTTGGTAGCTGAGGGCAAAACCCAGGACTTTAAGGCTGGCTTTTAAGTCTTTAAGGTCGGCTTTTAAGTCTTTAAGGTCGGCTTTTAAGTCTTTAAGGTCAGCTTTTAAGTCTTTAAGGCCTTAAGGCTTTGCTTTCTCTTAATTCTTGTCATTTTTTCACTTTTCCTATCTAGTACAATGAATTTTTCAAAATGTCTTTGCATTTTGCAGAGCGATGTTTTATCACTTTTACCTGCTCCTTCTGTATGCCAAAGAATTCTAGTAAGCCACATACGTCTTTAGCACATAAGATTCAGTTGGTCAAAGATGTCTACATCTGCACTGACCTTCAAAAACTTCCTCGTAAAGCCTCTTGGAAGAAATGGGCACTTCTGAAGCCTAACTCATGATATTCTAAGGTAGACATCTAAATCAGCTGGACAGATCAGCTTAAACACATCCTGAGAGTGGTTTTTATTTGTCTGGTTTTTCTCCCCCAATTTATGTTTAAGAAGCCATATATCACAGTCTTCCTTGTGCATCTCTGCAGTGTGCATGCCTACATCTGTAAATGGGACAAATTCTAGCCCTGGTTTCTGGAGCTGGTTCTTCAGCAGG
>NW_010521053.1:55062-60385 GCF_000687285.1 Phaethon lepturus
CTTGGGTGTGTGCCGAAGAGGAGCTCTAACAATTTATAGAGTCAAGCGCAGAGAAACCTGCACAATACAGGCAGAAACTGACCCAGATGGTTTCTGACAGTTGATGATTTCTGATTTAGGGGAAGTCAGGACACCTAACTCTTGTTTTAGATACATAAGTCTTTTACTGTACATACCCTGTATTTGCTCCCATGAAACCCAATCACAGACTCCATAAAGCTGGTTTTTAAGTGCTAGACAAGGTACAACTGATTTCATCTACCCCAAAACAACATACCATTGTGGAGAGTCTCTCACATCTTTGATTAAAGGTGTACTGCTGTTCATTTGCAAGATGATCTGAATTTTCCTCTTCTCCAAGCAACACTGAAGAAAGGAGGCTTTAGGAGTTACCACGCCAGTACTCACTTTCAAATTTATTATTTGCAAATCATGGAAGCAGCAGATGTTGACAACTTTTTTAGAGAGGTTACAGGAAATCATGCAAAATTATATAAGTCCTAAGTGGTTTTACTGAAAGGAATAAATATATAATTAGAGTGTTATTAAAATTCAGATGTTCCAATTTTTTATTTTACAGCTATTATGACCTAACTGTCTCTGGTTTACTTAGAGATACTTAAGTTCACAGACCATTGACCGAATGGCCTGTAACAGCCACTCAGAAATCATTATGCTCTTTTATGTTAAACTGGTTTCCACATAAAGGCATTAAGACACATTTGCAAGTGGAACAGGGCCAGCTAGGGCCAGCAAAGATGGCTGAGATGTATGGCAGAATTTACATGTAATAAAAACATGCAAAAGGTTGAATTATTCAGTCAGGAAAAGAGAAATATTGAAAGGAAACTGAATCAGGTTATAAATACAATATAAAACATACAGAAAAAGAAAAAAAAAATAGTTACTGTTGCCTGGCCTGTCCCACAGTATATTAAAAAAAACACATCATAAAATTAAGTAAAAAGAAGATAAATATCCAGTGTTTTATGAAAGATGTTTCTACACCAAATAATGTCTGCAAATAGAGTTAGTACTACAGAAAATCATGAGAGAATATATTTCAACTAGGTCTTAAAAAAAAAGATGGATAATTTTATACCCACTAATGACATTTGTTACTATGGTAGCTAAGATAACGATAAGGCTAATCACATCTCTTGTTGTAGGGTATACTCTGATACCATGCTGCAGTCAGGAAGGAATTATTTGTATACTGTGTAAACTATAATTTAATACTGCTAGTTACATGTCCTATGGAGGAAGTTCTGCTAAAACATTAGATGACGGCCGTACTAGAATCACTCCTTTGCACAGTGACTGTGATATAGAATAACCAGTCTGAGCAGTGACATCTAAATTTAGTTATGGGTGAGACTGTTAAACACATTAGTGAGAATTACAGTGTAGATTATTTTTCCTTGAAAAATGCACTATTTTACTTAAAATTATTAAAAGAGAAATTGTTTTAATTTTAGTTTGCTTGACTTTTATGTCTTGAATTTAGGATTTTACATAAAATTTGTAGAAAAACAATAAAATGCAAAGTAGCTAGGGAGAAACTGCGTAAAACAAGAAAGATTTCAAGCCTATGCACGTTTTTTAGCTTACACTCATTGTAAAACCATGGTTCCATGGGATTTTTTATAAATATGATGATAGCAATAGCAGCATAAAAAATGTAATGTTGATAATGTGCAAAAATCTAGAAACCGAACCGATGCCGAAAGGCAGGATTTCTACACACTTTTTTTTTTGATTAAATTATGTTGCAAGCCAGATTCCAGAAATCCAGTTAATTTATCCTTTTAATTGAGGTACTCTTTCAAGTTGTCAAACTTATAACTATTGTTGTTAATTAGTTTTGCTGTTTCTCTCACTGCTGAGAAATAAGTTACCTTTACCACCTTCAGGGTAGAAGAGAAAAACAACGATACTTATTTTTTCCAGTTTTGTAAAATTCAGTAACACAGGCTGTACAAATATAATAATTCAGAAAATGCTTAGTACCTTTCTCTGGTGCACATAAAAACGGTCTTGACATGCTATTGGTCTGCAGAATAACAAAAGCGAACACTTTGAACACTTTGTCAAAGCTTTCAACAAAAACGCCTCCATCTTTTTGCAAATGGAAAAGCTGAAGCACCGGGTGGTGAAATGACTTGCCAAGGCAATCGGACACACTGACAACAGAAACATGCTTTGAGGTCAAACCTCCCCAGTCCTGCTCCTCTAGGATACGCACTTAGAGTCTTCTCTGCTCAGAAGATGAAGTCATCAGACAATTGGTCCTACTGAACATGTAATTTCAACCATGTATTGTAAGTAAACGTTTGTAAAGAAACATGTTATCTTTCTTTAGCTTCACTTCAGAAGCGATAGGGTTACACAGGAATGGGTATAATTATCAGAGAAGAAAAGTTAAAATTAGGTCCCTAGAGGCAGCTTCATGGTCTATGAGGAAGGTGAAACAGGTGTTTAGGTAACTATATTAAAGTCTTAGCTTTGCAAATAAGTCAGTAGCTACTATGCTTGTAAATATTCTATGTCACCTAGACAAATTATGTGGAAAACAGTGACTCAAACTGGGACTTCTCCTTTGCAAGGAGAAACATAGGAAACAGAACATATGTGCAAAATATATTGCTTTTTCTGAATAGCTCCATAAATATGGATCTATTTAAAACCATGGGGAGAAAGCTTAGCCTAGACCAGCTTCAACTCAGACTTACATGCCACATACTGAGTATCTTGGGATGAAAACTTTTCTGTGGGAGAAGCTACTATACCTCAGCAAGAAGGCTCTTAGCTACAAAATGTTTCCTTTTTTCTCCTTGGGGATGGGAGGCGGAGGAGGGGAGTTCTGTTTCTTCTGTATACACACTCAAATTATTTGGTGATAGACAAATTTACATAAAAATAGATGGACTGGAGTTAATGCAACTCCACTTAAACTTTGTGTGACTACTGATGACAGTGGGATCACAGTGTGACCTAATTATGTGACATTATGATCACCTGTACAGAAAGCAAAGATAAAATCACAAGTATATGTAGCCAGGACAAGGAAAAGCAGAAAGAGCCAAACCTACCAAAATCTAAACTCACTATCTATATGAGAATAGCATTGACATAAGAGGGAAAATGTCATTTAAAATTCTGAGTGGATGAAGAGAAACAGGAGTCTGAACAGAGGTGCTTGATGCTGTTTCATACATCCAAACATATTTTGTCTGGTCTCCTGATGCCCCTCCAAAGGATGGGAGTCACAGTTAGGTCCTGTATCATACCTGCCACTCCTGTGTGAATGTTTTATACGCTATATGGTACCTAAAAAGACACCAGACACCCATGTTAGGTGCCTGAATTTCTTCAGTGCCGTGACGAACAGGCAGTCAAAATATATGGAGAAAAAAAAATCTATCTGCATTTAACATGGAGTTCAGTAAGTGAGGCTGGATCTAAATTTCTCGGTAAGTGTCTCTGTGGCAGGCTGGCACGTCCTGCTCCCCTTATCATTCAAGTCAGAGACCTGTTAGCAGTGCAGAGTGGCGGCTTTCCAGCTTGCACACCCAAGTTCCCTTTCCATAAAAGAAATTGTTCGTTTTTTCAAAGGAATATATTACTAAATTTAAGCTCTTGCCAGGGAAGCTTTGGGCAAAATGTCTTTCTACTTCATACTAAGAATGTGGCAACTGAAGTAGACTTCATAATCTGGTCCGATTTTTAGAAAACTGTAGGAAAAAGGTGAGCAGTAAGACTTGGCTGTGTGTAACATGCATGAAATTGGTATTCATTATCCCAGACTGTCTGTTGTACAAAAAGACACTGATATAATATGTGTCAGGCCATAATATAGAGAATGGAAGATTGCTTGTGCTTTCCTCTTCATGGCTGCTTTCTCTGTATTTTCAATCAGATTTTCTGGCAGCAACTTAAGCAGCAATAAAAGTATAACACAAATTTCATTTCTAACTGTTACAATAACAGATTAAAATTCCACATTTTGCCAGCAGTCAAATAAAGCACATATACCTATGTGTGAAAACATTGCAAGGTATGTGAACATTAGACTGAATAAAGCACAAAATACATAATCTAAGTAAACGTAATTTATCAGTTAACTTTAAATAAACAGCAATCGTTAATTTAAAGTTGTTTAGATAAACCACAAACTTCAACGTATTTATCAGCATGCAATTTAAAAACAAGTAAGAAGTTACAAAGGTTAAATTAAGGCTATTATATATTGCTAGCAAAGGTTAAGTGATGGATTTAACACATGATGCTAAAATGTATCAAGATAT
Organism: Phaethon lepturus; assembly: GCF_000687285.1. Classification (NCBI taxonomy): domain Eukaryota; kingdom Metazoa; phylum Chordata; class Aves; order Phaethontiformes; family Phaethontidae; genus Phaethon; species Phaethon lepturus. Next base: position 59,370 of record NW_010521053.1, read on the forward strand.
AATAAATCAAATACCAAATCCAATTCATATTATAAGGTGCTACATTTATTCTGAATTTCTAGTGCAGTTAATGTTGAATCCCAACAAAAAATTGTGCTTCCTTTGCATGGCTTCATTAATCAGTAAATCCAGATTTATGTTGAGCAAAGCAACCAAAGCACATCAATCAGAAGTCCAGCAACCATCAGTAAGACAGGTATATAAGCAATTGTTGAATTACTTAACTGTCAATTACATTAAAAGTTGCTTTCCTATATGTTTATATACTGTTAAACATTTTTCATTTGTTCCATATGCAGGCATAAAATATCACAGGAAAACAATAAAAAGAAGGAAAGAAGGAAAGAAAGAAAGAAGGAAAGAAAGAAGGAAAGAAGGAAAGAAGGGAAGAAGGAAAGCACGTGCTTAAAACTAAACTCCTTCTGTTTTATGTTGGAATCCCCTGATGGTATTAGTACAGATAATATGTAATCCCTTTATTGATTTACAATCAATTTTCATGTTATCTTAGCAAAATGATAAAACAATAATAATCATTGTACCCTTTATATCATACTGCTATTTTAAGCTGCTTTCTCTGTGAAAGTGTCTATCTTCTGGGCTGCAAAAAACAATGCATTATCTGAAAAACTTTATTCTTGGCATACTTGCATTGTTCCTTAGAACACAGTTCCTGTCAAAGTAGTTGAATGAATTTTCTGATATCAGTGATAGGACGAACTGGAGAATGACAATTCTGTTTTGCAAAAACTGGAATATTTAACATGTTTATACTTCTACACTAAACTAAACCTAGATATTAGGGTTTTTTTTTTACAGAACAAAAAAGTGTCAAAAGGCATGTTTTTAAAGGAGAAAGGATCAGTTCAGTTTTACCTCCTTGTGTTCCTTTTCCATGGGCCAGTTTCTATCTCTTTCTCATCATCTTGTGATGAGAAATCTCGGGAACTAAAAATCTCAGTACAAAATTTTCCCACATGATTTTTTTTCCCCACATATGTTATGGCTCAAATGAA
>NW_010521053.1:60412-61981 GCF_000687285.1 Phaethon lepturus
GAAAATGTTCTGATTAGTGTTTGCAGTCTGTATCTTTTAAAATCAAATAAACCATGTAAATGGTAGAAAGTTTTCTAATGAAACTTTTAAGTAATTTATAGAGTTTCAAGTTCCAAAAAATGCTTTCTCAAATTTTACATAATGTAAAATAACCAGTGAACACATGGGTACAAGAAAATAAATTATTTGTTACTTGCCTACTGAAACCATTGATTTGGTGAATTTTTCAATTGTTTTAAAAGTTTATAGTACCCGATTGTTCAGTCTAAATAAAATTTCAGATTTCATTCAGGACAATATTACACATCTCATTCTTCTCTTTTTCCCTAGGGATTAAAAACTTGAGACATATTGAGTAGTTTATCTACCTAAGTTCTTAAATATTATACAGATATATTATTAAGAGAGACGGGGAACTTTTGGAGAGAGTCCAGTGAAGGGCTATGAGGATGATTAAGGGACTGGAACATCTCTCATATGAGGAAAGCCTGAGAGACCTGAGGCTGTTGAGTCTGGAGAAGAGAAAGTTGAGAGAGGACCTTATCAATAAATAATGTCTATAAATCTCTGAAGGGTGGCTGCTGGGAGGATGGAGCCAGTCTCTTTTCAGTAGTGGCCAGTGATAGGACGAGGGGCAATGGGCACAAACTGCAGCACCAGAAGCTCCACCTCAACATGAGGAAGAATTTCTTTACTGTGAGGGTGACGGAGCACTGGAACAGGCTGCCCAGAGAGGTTGTGGAGTCTCCTTCTCTGGAGACCTTCAAAACCCGACTGGATGCGTTCCTGTGCAACCTGCCCTGGGTGATCCTGCCTTGGTAGGGGGTTGGACCAGATGATCTTCAGATGTCCCTTCCAACCCCTACCATTCTGTGATTTTGTGATTCTGCCTACCTGTGTTAGCAGGTAGGACTGATACAGAATGGGAAATGAGCTCTTCCAGTCCATTCCAACATGTTGCAGTAAATTGCACAGTCTGTCTCTTGCTCTTTACCCAAATGTTTTGAACTAACTTCAGCAGTTTGTTTCTGACAACATAACATGCAAATCCCTTAATTTGCTTCTGAACTAAAATCACCCATGGGTGATTCCTTCCTTAAGAAGGAAATATTTTCATGATATCAATGTCCCAAGGCTCACTTGGAAACACAGCATTTTCAAATTATCTAATATTTATATGTAATACAAAGTTTCTTTGAATTTCTTTTCTCTACATTCATATCCAAGTGTGTCAGAAGGATTCTGTTTTATCAAGATGCTTCCCGATGTATTTATGCAGCAAAAGTTAAAAAGCTATTTCTTGGTTTCTGCGTACTGCAATTCTAAAGCATATATAATCATGGTTCAGCTTTTCCTTTGAAATTGCAGAAGCTTGTTTTTGTTTATGATCTGTCTCGAGTCTATATAACAGACTGTCCAGGCCGTACAACAGTTTGTTTTCCAGTCTGTTTAGATGATGTAGTGTTATCTGCAGTTGTTTGTTTATTTGTATTTCATCTTTAGGAGAATCTTGTATGCACCAGACAGCTTTGTCCTGATAAAACCATCTTATTAGAGCTTGGCATTCCT
>NW_010521053.1:62012-74687 GCF_000687285.1 Phaethon lepturus
ATTTTCTTTGTTCCACAGAAAACTAAAGTAAGCCTGTTCCAACCTTAACATTACTTTAGTGTTATGTATACAATGTTTCTTATTATTTACAAGCTTATTATTTTAGAACATGGCTACAGAGAATATTTTTAGCATGTTAGATATTTCTTCCAATGCTTCACTTGTAATGTATAAGGAGCTTTGTTTTATGTTTGAAAACAAACATTGTTCAACTGTTAGCAATATTAATGCTATTAATCAAGTTTATAAACACCTGTCTTACAAAAAATTTAAGAATAAAACAATAAACCATCCTTCCTTCAGGCTTATTTTAGATTCAGTCTTTTGTTACTGTTTGTGCAATGACAGTATTTACTGCGAAAAACAAACAAAAAAAGTCTTAAAAAACCTCTTTATCTAAAAAAAGCCTAAAATTAAGTTCAAATATTTGAGAAATGAAAGTCATATCCTACTAGTTTGTTAATTACTCATCTGGACCTGGTGAAATTTACCCTGAGGTACTTAGACTTCAATCTGGTGAAGCAATAAAACATATTAGTGCAGGACAGTTAAGTTTCCAGGTTATCAAGAGGACAAACACAAAGCTTACCTGTAAGAAGGGATACCCATAATATTATAGGACTACCATGATACTTTCAAAATCAGAAAATTGCTGGGACAGACTGTCTGTTGGTATGGATACAGAAGATAGCAAGAGGCTAAGTAACAGTCAACACAGATTTGTCAAGAACAAATGTCATTTCCAAAGAAACTTCTATCTGTAGTAAGGGAGAAAAAGATTTGTTGTCACATACCATAATTTAAGTAATGTATGTGACACTGCCACACATCATGTTCTCACTAAAAAATGAGTGAAAATTCATCTAGATCACAATATTGTGAGTTGCATATACAATGAGCTGAAGATCCATACTGAAAAAGTAGTTATTATGGTGCAGTGCCAAAACTAGAAAGCTCTGTCACGTGGTGTTCCACAGAAATCTGTTCTGAAACTGGCACTATTTAATATTTTCATTAATTATCTGTACAGTGGAATAGAGGCAATGTTTATTAAATTTACAGATGATACCAAACACAGAGCAGATGCAAGCACATTGAAGCACAGGGTTAGAATTCAAAGTTATTTACAAAAGGAGAAAATAGTGTGAAGTAAATAGAGTGCAAGTCAAAACCAGACAAGGACAAAATATCACTTTAAAGTAGATATAAATAACCACAAGTACAACACTGAAATCAACTAGTTAGACAGCAGTGCTGCTGAAAAATATTGAAGTGCTGTCTGGCTTAGTTTACACACAGTGGGCATCGAGCACTGTTTCATACAACCTATGGTACTGTGTCTGCCTTCCAGCAGCTCCTCCAGAAAATCATGTCACTCATTGAGGGCTATTTATCTCACCTGAAATTACGCATAAACGCACTGACAAAGGAATAGCTCTCCAGGCTACATTGGTCTTGATTCAGTGACCTGCAGGTGCCATTTCAGGAAAACACAAGTTTCTCACCGGTGGTGTGTCATAGCTGGCCATCCCATCTGGATCTTTCAGACGCATCGGGTACCTCAGATGACATTAGGCACCTATATGCGGGCAGCTAAATTAGGCCTTACATTTCCAGTGGCTGCTGCAGATTCACATGACAGCATTTCGGCTGTGTGTTTCAAAGACCTGACAGACACATTTAGACGTTTAGGCTTACACAGTCTGTGATGAATTCCATCCCAATTAGATGAGAAGACTCCATTTGGTTACCTCATCAGGACTGAGTTAATGTATAAGACAAGAAGAACCTAGATAAATTTGTTATACAAAAATTTTTCAACCTTAAAGTATAGGAAAGGTTGCTAACAAAGGCTGATTTCCTTGTCCATGTAGCTGTCGTGGTTTAGCTAAAACACTAACAGACATCCTGGAGATCAGGCTGGCATCATTGTCAAGAAACAGCTGGCTACTATAAAAAAAATCCCGGACTGGGTGTAAAAAAACCCTGGACTGGGTGCCATATAGTAACAGTTTATTATAACTTGTGTATTACGCAGACAACAGCTGGAAGCAAAGTTCCATCTGATATGACTTTGTGATACAACTTTTCAAAATCCTGCTTGTAACATGCAATATTCCTAGAGTTTAGCTAAGATTTAGGAGTATCCATGTGTTCTTAGAGAATTTGCTCCTCCTCCTGAAAGATAAACTTCAGAAGACACTTTGAGATCATATTTTTGAGAGTAGTATCATTGTTTGGGACGAATTAGGTGTCCCTTATGCCAAAGATCAGCATGGTCTGCACAAGATTGCCTTTGCTTGTTCGAACTTGTAGTTGTCATTTGTTTTCTTTATGGAATCATCATCTACCTCTGAAGCAAGATCCTTTCTGAACCAGCAGCTTCACAGTCTGTCTCTGTCTCTTACAAGTATTTGCTAAACTGTAGCTGCTAAGGAATGTAGGCTCACTGAGCTGAGCATCTGCCAGGAGCTATTTGGCATACGGTCAGGATGAGACTGCTATAGAGGCAACATCAATAGACAAACCAACTTCTGCAGTAAATGTGCAGCCCTTGTCTTATTTATATGCCGTGTCTCTCTATGCGAATTTTACATGCAATCTGGCCAGAAAAAGTAGAGAGAGGCTTTCCCCTATTGTCTGACTCTTTGCTGAGATTCTTTCTCCAGCAGATCTTGGTAGATCTTCCCACAGACTTTGTTGTACCATGCCTGTGTCTTCCTGTGTAGATAAAAGGGAAATCTTCAATGGACTCTAAAGACACTACAGAGCACTCCAGGTAAGTCCAAAGGTAGTGGATAAGCATAGTGCAAGATGCTGCAAAGCATTTCCAGCAAGTTTACACTGTTAGTAAATGCACCCTTCTGCTATGCTGCCTTCAGAATACAATAGATGATAGAAAAATTAAGTGTTAAAAGTACATTCAAATTCTGTGATTGAGTTCAGCCACTGAATGTACCCCTTTTCTTATAAATAATACCAAATAAACATTTATTCTAATATTGATATTCATCCACAACCAAAGTCTAACTTTCCACAAACCAAAATATCTGGGAAATGTTTCCCTTTTATAATCACAGTGACCATTCTTTAAGTCTGCATTTTAATACTTCTCCAATACACTGTAGTCTCTGGAAATTTCACTTTCAGTTGTTCCAAGAAAAAATGTATGAATTTAACATAAAATATTGAATAGAATTTCTAATGTAAAAATACAACAGTAGTTACCTGACTATTGTTTCTACCCCCAGTCTGGTTAGTTAAAAGAGGAATGTCTCTGTTGCACTCCTTTCCTAGAATGTAATTTCTCTACTTGAAACATCTGAATAAGATTAAGGAGTTGACATCAGCTCTTTCCCAAGAAAGGCAGAGAACAAGAGTGAGCAATCATAAGAGAGACCTGGCATCTCTTTTGTTATTCAGGAGAAAACCTAACACAAAAGAAGGAAGAAAACTAGAAAAGAATGTGGTGGGGGTTTTTTTCTTTCTACAGAGCCGTTAATTTGTATGTCAGAAATGGATTCCATGAGAATATCTGAGGTCTTTTCCGGAGCCCTTCTGGAAGTTTTATAACATTTCTCATCAAAATTTTTGACAACACATTAGTTGTCTGAATCTACACACTAAAATGCCAGCAAAATAAATGCCAAATATTGGAAGGTATTGCTGTATCCGTCAGTCAAGACTATAATTTGACATTAAGAAACAATAAACCAGCATGATGCCCCACTATTCTCAAATCAACTCTTGGACCATAACACACTTCTGAAACCCCTTCTGCACAGCCCACTTAGGCACATATGTCCTCTTCCCCCATCTGCTCAGCATTTCACCACTACCTCCAATGTCTGTGTGTCTAACTGTATGATTGGCTTTTCCATGCGTAGCAGCATTTAAGTATCTTAAACCTCCTACTCAGGCTTTTTTTTCAAATATAGTTATTTACTTGTAAAAAACTCAAGGTGCTTAATTTCTGAGTTATGCTTTAATGAAAGTTTATATGCCTGAACCTTTAAAGATGAGACCCTTCACAGATAGTGGTTTGCTGGACAACTGCCAGCTATCCAAATTCTAGTCCTAAACGTAACTAGTAAAGGGCAAGGTTCATTCTGCTAATAGGAGGTAATGGAGTCTCATGTATTTATACAAGCCCTCACATAAGCTCATAAATTACAAGGAAGTACAGTATCTTATTTCCTTACAGGTTCTTTTGATGACTTAATGGTGTGAAAAGGAGACTAAGTATGGGCTATGAAAGCAATTGTAATAATTCCTGAAGAAACCTGAAGCTGAATCCTGTACGTACAGCTGAATCCATTTTTCTCCTCATAAAAATACACAGGCACATTTCCTATTAGAGGCTTGCTCCAGAGGTTAAGGTAAATTGAATGAAATTCCATTTCAAAAATAGGGCAGAGAAGTTGAGAGAAAAATATCAATAACAAAAGTAAGGACCAAGTAATGCAAAATTTTAATTTGACCCTGCAGACAGGCCCTTGAAGAAAAGAAATAGAAGTTTAAGTTGGCAATCTCTTTTTATTTTAAATTCTGTGCTGAAGTAGCAGAAATTAAAAAACTAAACACACAACTAATTGTCCTGGGTTCCATTTTAATAAGTTGTGGGGCAGGGGGTGGGGGCAGAATTGGAGCAGGGCAAAACAGTATTTTGGGAAATAGGGAAGTAGACCAGAGTGAAAATGCAGCGACAGGAACATGCAGGTGCAGATAAGTACTGCATGAACACTGGAGCTGACTTGTCCCTTCACCAGCTGACGGTGCCCGTGGGACGCTCAGGATCACTCCTGGCACTCTCAGGATCATTGTGGAGAGGAATGTAATAGTGGCAAAGATGGAAAGGGCAGGTGACAGTAGTTCCCCATGTTTCCTGAAATATCAACAAATTCCTGGTCATAGCAGGCCTGATCAAGAAAGAGCTGCTGTCACAATCCTGAAGGAGGAAAAAGGGACTCCTGGCCTGCAGCAAGCTATGCCAGAGACAGGGAAAACTGGAAGGGAAAGATAAGACAAGAGCAGATGTTTGATACTCAGTACCAGAGAGGAAACCTATACTGTGGCTGTTGAAATGGAGAGATCCCCTGTGAGAACCATGTCTCAGAAAGCAGCTGCCAAGTCAAATAACCATTAAATCTCAGCAGAAACAAACATCGTCACACTATGCTGTGTCTCTTTAGTAGACCCAACAGCAGTTCACACTGGGCTAGTATCAATTGTACCATACTAAGCCTGGACAAAAACACAGGTCAGAGTGACAAAAGCATGCACTTTTAATTAAGCAGTTTGAAATATAATGAAAACAGTAATGGAAAAAACGAATTTTTTCCTGGAAAAAAAAAAAAAAACAAAAACTGGAAAGCGAGCTTGTGAATTGACCCTGTGTTCTTTGTTATAGGTAACATCTTATTACTCTGCCTTGGTGTAAAACCCCGTATCCCCATTGCCCTGAGGAGCATTTAAATGACATTGGACCTTTACTAGTGCAAAGTATGCCTTCCAGTTTGGGATAATAGGGATTTTTGCCATCCCTGGTCCCTTCTCAGTTACTAGTGAATACTTCTGCACAAGGGTATGACATGACTTCACGGACCTGGTCATTCTCTGTGTGCAGAGAAACCGTGTCAGAAAGTTAGGGAAATGAGAAATGCACAATGATTCGTTGCACAGAAGGCACCTGTTCTGTATTTGGCTGGGAGAGAGAAAAAAGAAAAAGGCTAGTTGTCCCAAGGCACACAGGTGTCTAATATCAGTCTGGTAACCAGCAACCGGTACAGAGTAGTAGGAGGGCGATTGACTACTACATCAATTCAACTGATACCTAGAGAAACAAAAGCAGCTCTGTCAATGTGGACAGTTTCCTTTTCTATGTCATAACAGAGAAGTTAAAACCAAGTGAGAACTGAAAGAGAAAGCTCAGATTTTGGACTGTGCAGGCAAGCAGGGAGAAAAAGGAAGACGGCTGTAATAGTGAAAAAGGAAGATGTGCTGCTGATACCATAATGTGTCTTCAAAAACTGTTCAGGTCAGGCTTGCAAAATACATTGTCCACTTACAAAAAACTTCATGATTAAAAAAAAATCCAAACCACCACCAAAACCAAAACCCTAAATCTACCCTTTCCCTTCCTTAATAATCCAGGATCTTCACACTGCCTGCCTGTATCGATCAGGTTTCTGCCCTGCATCGTCTAACTAGCACCTCCTTCAGTTGTGGGGAAAGAGAAGGCAAGGTCTTACTGACTACAGTTCTGCTCTGATATTTCAGACAAAAGGATTCTCCAGCAGGAAGCAAGGAGATGAAACGTACTTCTTGAAATGCCATGATCATGATGGTGGACTAGAGAAAGTTGTATAAGAAGATCCAGGGTTGAGAAACCAATTAGATCTTACTGTGATGGCTGGACAGGCAGAAAGTAGGACTAATAACTCTGTGATTGATAGATTTGAGGGAAATAGTCCTAGGGGTAAGAGCCAATGGAATTGGAAAAGTGTTAATGATAAAAGAGTATAGAAATGACAGTTCCTTTGAGACAGGAACAAGGAACTGATGAATTGCTGCAGAAGGACAGCAAGAAATTGACAGACCTTGGAGAGAAGAGACAGAATAAGGAATTTATAGATATCCTTTGGGTGCGTATTATTTGTTGAGGGCAAATAATGTATTGCTGATTGAAGCTACACACATTTTAAGAAGCCAATGCATTACTTCGTTTGGATAAAAAGGACATCCTCTTGGTAGAAGATTGCATGAATAGCATATAATATAAAAGTAACTAATTTGGGTAGATGAGTGAGAGAGAGAGCAAAGTGAGAACAAGCAAGGAAAATGCCAAAGCCCAGATCCAACAAAATATTTATGCTTTCAACTTCTGACTGCTAACATTAGATAGTAAAAGCTTTCACATAAGGTAAGTTCATAAATAATTCTCTGAATATAAGCTTAAGGCTGTTACATGTTAATCCAATGATTTTAAAAGTAATGTTTACCAAACTTGTTTACAAATTTTCAAAATTTAGTTTATTGTATCAAAAACATATGAGCATAGGCTGTAGGAACTGTGCTTGTTCAGCCTGGAGAAGAGACAGCTTTAGGGACAGAGAACAACCCTCCCTTACCTAGGAGGAAGTTAATCAAGAGGCCAGAGACAGGCTCTTCATGGCCGTGCAAGGTGGGAGGACAACAGAGAGTGGGCATAAGTTGAAATAAGAGAGGACCAGACTGACTGTAAGGAAAAACTTTTTCATGATGAAGGCAGTCAAGTGGAGAAACAAGTTGTCCAGAGAAGCCATTCATCCATCCTTGGTGATCAGGACGACAAACTCCACCAGTTCAATGATCACGGCAGCACAGACTGCCTCCAATCTTGATGCCACCAACTAGCTTACTTGCGTTGATGACCAACAAGTCCAGTATCGCATCCCCTCTGGAAGGGCTGTCTATTACCTGGCTTAAGAAGTTATCCTCAATGCATTCCAGGAGTCTCCTGGACTGCCTACAGCACACTGTGCTACTTTTCCGGGAGATGTTGGAGTGTTTGAAGTCCCCCAGTAGGATGAGAGCCTGTGAGCATAATGCCTCATGTTAGCTGGATTAAGAAGGCTTCATCGATAGACTCCACTTGATCAGGTAGCCTGTAGTGGACACCAACCACAAGGTTCCCCTTGTTGCCACGGTCTCTGATTCTTACCCATAAGCTCTCAATCTGCTTGTAACTATTCTTCAGAGACAGCTCTTCACACTCTATTCATTTCTTGACATAGAGGGCAATGCCTCCACCCCTCCTTTCTCACCTGTCCCTTCTGAACAGCCTGTAGCCATCGCTAGCTGCACTCCAGTTGTGGGACTCACCCCAAACTATTCTATGATTCTATGATTCTATTATTCTATAATCTTCAAGACTCAACTAGGCAAAGTCCTGAGTAACCTAGTCTGATCTCAGAGACAACTCTGCTTTCAGAAAAAAAGATCCCTTTAAAACTCAGTTATCATATGATCCTATGATCCCACGAAAATATTTTCACTACTTCAGCGTGCAATTCCTGCCTTCTTTTTAGCCAGGAAAAATGCTAATGTTATGTTTTTGATCATAGAATCATAGAACCATAGAATGGTTTGGGTTGGAAGGGACCTTTAAAGGTCATCTTGTCCAACTCCCCTGAAATAAGCATGAACATCTTCAACTGGATCAGGTTGCTCAGAGCCCCTTCCAACCTGACCTTGAATGTTCCCAGGGATGGGGCATTTTCCACCTCTCTGGGCAACCTGTTCTAGGGTTTCACCACCCTCGTGAAAAATTTCTTCCTTAGATCTAGTGTGAAATTACCCTCCTTTAGTTTAAAACCATTACCCCTTGTCCTGTTGCTACTATTAAAAAAGTCAAAGTCTATCTCCATCTTTCTTAGTGGTACACTTGGCAATGCGAGGCTAACGGTTGGACTTGATGATCTTAAAGGCCTTTTCCAACCTAAATGATTCTATGATTCTATGATTCTATAAGCCCCCTTTAAATACTGAAAGGTCTCAGTAAGGTCTCTCCCAGACCTTTCTCTTCTCCAGGCTGAACAACCCAAACTCTCTCAGCCTGTCCTCCCAGGAGAGGTGTTCCATCCCTCTGATCATTTCTGTGGCCCTCCTCTGGACACAATCCAACAGGTCCATGTCTTTCCTGTGCTGAGGGCTCCAGAGCTGGATGCCAGTACTCCAGGTGGGGTCTCACTAGAGCAGAGGGACAGAATCACCTCCCTCAACCTGCTGATCACTCTTCTTTGGATGCAGCCCAGGAGACGTTTGGCTTTCTGGGCTGCAAGCACACATAGCTGGCTCATGTCCAGCTTTTTAATCAACAGTACCCCCAAGTCCTTCTCAGCAGGGCTGCTCTGGATTGCTTCCTGTACTGATACTGGGGGTTGCCCTGACCCAGGTGCAGGACCCTGCACTTGGCCTTGTTGAACTCATGAGGTTCACATGGCTCCATTTCCTGAGCTTTTCCAGGTCCTTCTGAATGATATGCTGAAGGTATGTGGCTATGTGTATTTGTCCCTGCTTAGGTGTGCACTTTCATGAGACCTCCTATTTTGTAATTTTTAGGGCACAGAAGTACATAAAAAGAAGAGGAAAGCAGTCAAGTATTTTTCAGTGAGCCTGTGCATACTGTAGTGCAATAGCTGTCTAAGAAAAGAAAGGTCAGAATGGATTAAAAAATAAAAGTTAATAATAAATTAGAATGAAGCTCCAAACTTATAAAATGTTCCACATTCATGTGAAGAACACACAAGATTGTGGAAGTAAATTGGCATGCATTGCAGTAGTAGTAACATTAATATCTAAGTAATCTCTCACCAAAAATGTAAGCCTCTAAGACATTGAAAAACAAAGACCCCCAAAAGGCCATAGGCTAGCAAGCAGGAATTTTCTGGACTATTTTCCTGCACATGGCCATCTACAGTCCACTGAACCTTCACATTAAAAGAACCAATATGATTTCTGCAAGTTGACAACTTGGATTTTATGTGGTATAAATTTTAAAAATGTGGAAAGGGGTAACAATTTAAGACAATGATTGTGTCATGTCACCATGAGCAATAGCTGGTGCCATGAATAAAACATAGGTATTTCATGCTCATAATAGCTGAAAAGTGGACATAAATATTCTAAATCAGCTATAGACCTCCTAAGATGATTTTCTGATATTGACATTTTTTCTTCTGTATTGTTGCATTATAAGATAAGTTAGTAAGTACTTTCAGAGTGTGCAACAGCTCTTCAGGAGATATTGGAGCACATCGAACTCATGACCCATGGATAATCAAAGTGTCTCATTCATTTAGTGATGGATCCTTCATTCTAGTTCCTTTGAACAGATTACATTTGCTTTTCTTTTTGGTAATAAAGAGTGGGCATTAAATATGTTTCAAATACTATAAAAATCCTATTGAAGGCCTGCATTTTAAAAATATTCTTTATATTTAATTTTGATTGTTTTAGAAGACTTTGATAAATCTTCTGATTTTCCTAATTTTTTTTTTTTTTAGAGAAGAACCTTTTTCTTTGTCCTGGTATACTTCAGTATTAAATATTTTAGTTGTAATTTAGATCACATTTCTGTTCGCTGTCAACATTAATGAATTAGCAATCTCATGTCCTGGATTTAAGGCCAAACAGATTCTTGTCAATGGAGTTGTAATAAGAATAGAAGTGTTGCCTTCAGACATTGACTTTTAAAAACTTTGTTCACTAGCAAAAATATTTGAATGAGGTTGCTGAATAGGGTGTTGATGAGCAGTATTGCTGGAACACCTGGTGATAATCAACTAGATATCTACGCTTCTCTTTGCACTTTCTAAAGTTAATCAACACCAGATCTTCTTCCTGATCAGTCTTGTACAAAAGGAAAGCCAAAAAAAGAAAAAAAAAACCAAACAAACACACCCCCAAAAAGACCCAAACCCAACATTACCATGAAAAAGAGCTGAGAAAAAAATTGTTTAAAATACCAGGGACAAATTACCAGGGATTAAATAAACAGATGGGCAGTGAAATACTTATGACTGTTCCTAGATTACATAGAAGATTTGTTGCAAAATCAAGGAATCTGAATTTCAAATACAGTGTGTTGCCCAAGCAACCAGCTCTCTGTGGCTGAACAACTATGACGCTATGAAAAACTAATAAGTGATATCATCACACCTCTTGTTAGGGTTTTTTTTCCACTGCTTCCTAGTGCAAGAATGATAAAAGAAAAAATTAGTATGCAAATAAGACAGTTTAGGGCCATTATTTATGAATCTGATTATTAAAACTGGCTATCCAAAACTGTAGTAGCACAAGGAAGACCATATGGAACGTTTCTGGTTCTGATTCTTATAACTAGCTGCATTACCTCCTTCTACTTCATGACAGTCAGTGTCTGTTACACTCAAAATCTTTGTAGTTAAAGAGTAAGCACATCTTAGATACATATAAAACCAATAACTTATTGTTAGTATAATTGAAATTTTAACAGTCTAATCATTATTAGTCCAGATTTAATTGTAACAACAACAAAAAAAGAAAGAATAGTTATGCAATTAAAATTGCTATACATACACTTTGTTTCCATCCCGTTTTCTAGTATTATGCTCGCTCTTGCCCTGCTCCTTGGCATCTTAGGGTCAGCGTTTTATTTCTTGGAGGATGTGTGTGTGTGTTATGGTGAACTGTCAGCATCTGGAGTCTTTCACTGGGAGGAATATGACGTTTATGTTGATGGATTCTTCTTCGCTCTCGGGTTCACTTAGGGTCATTTTTATGTTCACTAACTTGTTTTTTTGCTGGTCTACAACTCCACATTACATCCAAACTATGGCTATACGCCATACTCTTTATATATGGGTAGATACTACTTCTTTGTTCTCTTTTTTATCCCTAAAACCAGTTTTGCCCAGATCTGAGTTTCTGTAACTGACCATGGGTGAGTTGTTTGTAACCGGCGCGTCTGAAGTGCCATCCTGTGACCCATCCCTTGTCACCTCATGACCTTTCAAAAGCCGCATCTTGTGCCCCTACCTCTCAAGCCCTCTGCTGTTATACCAGGCCTGCATTTATTTACCTTATGTCATTACCTTAGTACCATAAATATTTCATTCTGTATAGAACAAGCTGCTTGTTTCTGCTATCTGGATAAAACAATGATTTCACCATACGCAGACAACAAAAATAAAACAATTTAGCTATAGACACCTAGTCAATTAGAGAAATTGCTATGACAGCTAAACCAAGTGAAATAAAGCTGCAGACAGGACAAGACAAGTTCATGCAGAGCAGATGCGACAAACCTCAGTCCTGAGGCTGTGCAAACTCAGTGCAAAGCTTATGGCCTGTTACTAGCAAAGGCAATGCCTTACTGCAGGGCTGCATGCTTGCATATTTTGTTGAGTATGTACTATGGTATAAGGTAAAAGATGCTTGCTCAAGGCTCCCAGGCACCTGCGATATCAAGACACAAAGGTCCAAGTTAAATATGGAATGAAAAGTCTGAACTCTGAATTTCCTGTCTTTTGTAAGCTTAAGTCAGACCTTATCTCTGCTTATTAATAGCAGGGTTTATTAAATAACAGCTAATGGTGGGAAAAGTAATAAAGGTACTGTGCAGTGTATATTCAGTGATCTGATCATTTTGCAAAATAAAACCTTATTCTAGAGTTTTAAGATGTTTTAAATTTTAAGGAGCTGTCTATACTACTACATTACTACTACATTTCACAATTACAATAAACCCTTCCTGGTAAATAACTGGGTAATAAATATTCTTTGTCCCACCCCCCATTAGCACATACGATTAAGTTCCTGGATGACACCATGAACTCTTCAGCTTCCTTATATTAATTCTATATTCTAGATGGGTGGTAATCCCATTTTACAATGGGGGATGACTAGCTGTGATGACTCTTTGCAGATTTTTTTTTCAACAGAGACCTTAATCTTGCTTCCCCTACAGTTTAACAGCACTGAATTTGCTGATCTTAAAATCATGCCACAAAGCCTATCTATCTATCCAGCCTTTCTCCAGGGAGGCTGTATAAAAGAAGACACATAAGAACTTGCCTATGGGAAATGAATGAGCTTTGCTCAATGTCTCCAGCATGTCTTTTCTCCCCTCTTCCTAGAGGGACAAATGCAGGA